>NW_010552771.1:0-45640 GCF_000687285.1 Phaethon lepturus
AAGGGACTCTCTCAACCAGTGACCTGAACAGGCCAAAGTCGGCCCTCCGGAAGTCCATGGTAGCAGTTTTGCTGACCCCTCTCGTTACTTCCCTCACAACTGAGAATTCTATCAGGTCATGGTCGCTAAGCCCAAGACGGCCTCTGACCACCACATCTCCCACCAGTCCTTCTCTGTTTGTAAACAGCAGGTCCAGCAAGGCACCTCCCCTGGTGGGCTCACTTACCAGCTGTGTCAGGAAGTTTTCCTCCACACACTCCAGGAATCTCCTAGACTGTTTCCTCTCTGCTGTGTTATACTTCCAGCAGATGTGTGGTAGATTGAAGTCCCCTCAAGAACAAGGGCCAGCAAATGCGAGATTTCTGCCAGTCGCTTATAGAATGTCTCATCTGCCTCTTCATCCTGGTTGGGTGGTCTGTAACAGACTCCCAGCAAAATATCTGCCTCATTGGCCTTCCCCCTCATCCTTACCCACAAGCACTCTACTTGGTCTTTGCAATCATTGATTTCTATGCAATCAAAACACTCCCTAACATACAGAGCCAATGGGCCTGTGTGAACCTCATGATGTTCAACAAAGCCAAGTGCAGGGTCCTGCCCCTGGGTCGGGGCAACCCCTGGTACCAGTAAAGGCTGGTGGTTGAAGATGTCAAGGGCAGCCCTGATGAGAAGGACTTGGATGTTGTGGTAGATGAAAAGCTGGACATGAGCCGGCAATGTGCACTCGCAGCCCAGAAAGCTAACCATGTCCTGGGCTGCATCTAAAGCAGCGTGGCCAGCAGGTCAAGGGAGGTGGTTCTGCCCTTCTATTCCGCTCTGGTGAGACCCCACCTGGAGTCCTGCATCCAGCTCTGGAGCCCTCGGCACAGGAAAAACATGGACCTGTTGGAGTGGGTCCAGAGGAGGCCACCAAAATGATCAGAAGGATGGAACAGCTCTCTTAAGAGGACTGGCTGAGAGAGTTGGGGTTGTTCAGCCTGGAAAAGACAAGGCTCCAGGGAGACTTTATTGCAGCCCTCCAGTACTGTAAGGGGATTTCTAAGAAAGATGGGGACAGACTTTTTAGTAGGTCCTATAGTGATGGGAGAAGGAGTAATGGTTTTAAACTAAAAGAGGATAGATTTAGGCTATATATAAGGCAGCAATATTTCACAAGGAGAGTGGTGAAACACTGGCACAGGTTGCCCAGAGAGGTGGTGGATGTCCCATCCCTGGAAACATTCAAGGTCAGCTTGGATGGGGCTCCGAGCTCCTTGATCAAGTTAAAGATGTCCCTGCTCATTGCAGGGGGATTGGACTAGGTGACCTTAAAATGTCCCTTTCAACTCAACCTATTCTATGATTCTATGATTCATACCCTATCCCCTCCACTCTCTAGATGAATTCCACACATTTTTGCTCCAGTTCTCAAAAGTGGGAAACGGAAGTTCTTTATGTGTTTGATAAGGAGAAGAGAGGCCTCCCTTGGTTTACAGATTTTAGAACAATAAAGAAGTTTGACAAACTTAGTGGGTACGAGGCCAACACTAGAAAGTTTTATGAATGATGGTTTATAGCTATGCAAGTTGTGTCATATCCCAGGGCCAGCTGTGTAGACAAAGGACTTTCCCTGTACATCCCTTTGAAAACTTAAGAACTTGTCCAGATCAGATGAAGTCTCTTACCTGTTGAGGCAAATTGTCTTCCCTTCCTCTACGTCCAAGGATGCAGGGACTGAGTTTCCATGGTCTTCATAGGAATCTTGGTTCACAAGAAATATGATGCAAAAGCCATGACTCCTTTTGTCACCTGTCCTGGGGTGACCTTCAATAATTATACTCCAATCTTTTTTACAACTGTTGTGTAAATAATAGAGCTTTCCTTCACGATGATAATCAGAAGGGAAATGTCACTGCAAATACATTCCAGAGGAAAAGAGTGAGTTGAGTGAAACCAGAATGTACTCAGTCTTGATTGTATTCAGACTCATAAAACTTTTGCCTCCGGATGTTAGATCAGATAATAGCACATAGATAGACAAGTCATATTTCCTAGAATAAATCCTTCAGTAATGGGTGTATTAAAAATACAACAGACAGATTAGATGAATTTATCCATTTATTTCAGATAGTAAGAAAAAGTAGACATGAGTAGCTAAGGAACTCTTGAGGTAAGAGGCCATGTGGACATTGAATTGCCTTGAACGCTAGACCTGCATCTATGGAGAGCAGCACTGAGGAAGACTTTTGCCAGACAGATCTTGGATCTGTCAATGAGTTTCTATGGAAGAAGTCATTGAATGACCTGGACATGTCAATCTTTCCATGTTTCCATCCGAACATTGGTATAACTTCCCTTTCGGTTGCAAACTCTATGGGAAGGAGCCTCGACTGCTCAGGGACCGGTACGTCCAGGTTTTGTGCCCAGGAGTTACTCTCAGTTGCCGCTGTAATTCATTGAAAGTCAGAGGAGGAGAGTAGGCGATCTAAAAAATGAAGTAGGCATGATTAATTAAATCTCTTTATTTCTAAATCATTTCCCAAACTCCAATGGCAGCAGTCCCAGGCACCTCTTCACCTTTCTCCCCTGCATCCCACAGGGTAAGATAGCCTTCAGTGTCAAAGCAGATGTTTTGAGTAACCAAGATGTAGTAATACAGACTCCCTACCCTCACCTCCCCATCAGCCTGCAGCTAAATATCCCCCTCCAAGCCTTCCAGAGAGACATCTCTGTGCTGTGCTTGTTTGCAGCTGGTCTGGCTTGATCAAGAGTGTCTCAAATACAGAGAGGAGGCTGGCGCTGGATTTTGGCAGCTTTGATAATGCTTTCTGTTTTTCCCTTCCTGTTTCTGTTACAGCTTTCTGCAGTGCTTGCCAGAAAAGAGGCACATTGGAGCCCGTTGCTGTTCTTCACATTAAACTGTAAGTGGTTCAGAGGAAGGACTGTGGCTTTTTTTTTGCTTGTTTATGTACAGCACACACAGTAGTATCTATAGACATAGACAACTATAAGGTAATATTAATGCTGATGGTAAAAATAAAATGTTTGTGGTTCGATGTCCCATTTTTCAATCCACCCTAATATAACCCTCTTCTGGGAAAAATAACAATAACAAAAAAGGCTGGAGGGGGTGTGGTTTCTCTGTTAAAATCGTGTGTAGCTCCATTGACTAATCACTCAGGGGGTTGCACTGATACTCTTGTCTCACACTGTTGTTTTCCTCTGCTTTACAGTGGGCTCAGACTATGCAGTTCAAGTTCCTATGTTTTAATGTGTTGTTGGATCTTTACCAAAGGCTGTGATTGAGTATGTGGACAGTTACTGTGGTTCAGCTGACACTTGGAAACTTATTATGCCATGTTAACTTTATTTTGAATTTGAACCTTAGGGGCTTTATTTAACTCAAATACTCATCTTTATGGTACCAAAATGAATCAAAAGCTCCACATTTCACTCAAGCGAAGAGAAATCCAAAACTATGGAAATTCCAGCACACACAGAATTGATAGTGCTAGGTAGTAGGTAGAAATGTTTTCAAAATCAGAGGTTTTTATTGTAACTGTTGGAAAACCATGTCTGAATTTCAAACTTGTAAAGAATTAGGAGATAAAAAGTGTTATTGGAGTTTTGTGTCATGTGGCATAGGTTTCACAGCAGTCCTGTGCTATCCTGGCTCTACCAAAGACAGTTTGAATATTTCCCTGGTGCACCAAAAGGCTTGTGGGGACACCGAGGTGTATAAGGAGAATAAGTCATCAAGGTGTGGAAGAATTTGTGGAGCATCTTTGGTGCTGGTCATTGCTGACAAGATGTGTCTAGTCTGATCTGGTCTGACTTTTTTAATGCTCTCTGTGAGCATTTTAGAATCATACAATCTTTGGGTTGGAAGGAACATTTTAAGGTCACTCCTGGGCCATGTATATAGAATCATAGAATCATAGAATCTTTGCATTGGAAGGGACTTTAACCTAGTCCATCCTCCCTGCAATGAGCAAGGACATCTTCAACTAGCCCAGGTTGTTCAGAGCCCCGTCCAACCTGACCTTGAATGTTTCCAGGGATGGGGCATCCACCACCTCTCTGGGCAACCTGTGCCAGTGTTTCACCACTCTCCTTGTGAAATATTTCTTCCTTATATATAGCCTAAATCTATCCTCTTTTAGTTTAAAACCATTACTCCTTGCCCTATTGCAATCAGCCCTGTTAAAAAGTCTGTCCCCCATCTTTCTTAGAAGCCCCCTCGAAGTGCTGAAAGGCTGCAATAAAGTCTCCCTGGAGCCTTGTCTTCTCCAGGCTGAACAACCCCAAATCTCTCTGCCTGTCCTCATAGGAGAGGTGTTCCATTCCTCTGATCATTTTGGTGGCCTCCTCTGGACCCGCTCCAACAGGTCCATGTCTTCCCTGTGCTGAGGGCTCCAGAGCTGGACGCAGGACTCCAGGTGGGTTCTCACCAGAGTGGAGTAGGGGGACAGAATCACCTCCCTCAACCCGCTGGCCACGCTGCTTTGGATGCAGCCTGGGATACGTTTTGCCTTCTGGGCTGCGAGTGCCCGTTTTCCTGGCTGGATGGCAAGGCATGATCCTCCTGATGATTGTTTGTGAGGAGGGCCCAAGGTCTGGTGGCACACCTCTGCCGATGAAAGATTCCGACCCAAATGCCCATGCTACATCTTGGAGAATCCCAGCTATTGAAAATATATTAGAGATCTTTCAGAGATTTTAAATGCATTCTTCTTCCAGCAGTCACGCATATGAAATGGCCACTGTTTTACCAAAAAAGATCATCCCTGCTGTAGTCTTTGTATTCCCTTGCTATTGTAGAGGATGACTCTCAATAGTATGTAACAAACAAATACACAAATCCAGGATGACATGTGCTTGGTCAAGGGCCATAATAGTCTCACAAGTCTTTGGCTTAGCTAAGGAAGTGTCATAAAAAATCTACTGTGGCAGCGTAGGCTATAGCTAGAACTATAAATATTTTCAGAACCATCATTGTAATTATTTCTGGCTACTAAATACTCTTCCAAAAAAAAAAAAAAAAGAAAAACAAAAAGTAAAGTAATTATAAGTGTTAACATTCTGATGCCAGATCTCCATCATTAGAATAGGCCATACAGACATTTTAGACAGAAGGTTAGACCGGGAGTGTGGGAGCAGTTTTCAGCTGCAAGGTTAGAATAGGCACGGTCCCTCCCCCAGGCAGTCTGGGGTGGGGCTGCAGCATCCTTTAGCTTCTCCCCCCATCAATCTGCTCCTGAGAGATAATCTTTTCCCTCCCCCCAAAACACTTTTAATCTGGAAAGCAAGTGAGTGAAATAGCAGTGGAATGTGGAGGGCAGACGAATTAATTCTGGCAAGGGCACGTTTTCACATATGCTAACCCATGTGTAGAATTTGTAGGAGCAATATGTCAATCTCTCCCACTATGCCTAGTGGGACAGAGGGTTTTAAAAGCATCATGGTTGAGCTGGGAGAAAGCTTGAAGACAAGGCATGAGGGTGTTGTTCCTGCCACAGTTTCTTGGTGATCTGAGGTACATGTGAACTCATTGTCTCTGATTATTAGCTTATATAAATCAGCAGAGCTCCTCTGACTTTATTAAAGCTTACCTGATTTCAGCGAGGATTTGTCCATTTGTGTTCATGGTATTCATTAGATGACAATATCTGATGAATAACAATAAAAAACCACTGTCAGACCTCTGACAGCAATAGCTGAGAGGACACTAACACTGGCAGGATATACCTCAGCATTTAGAAAATATTTTTCCAAATTAGAAAAGAAATCACAAGGCAGGGAGGCTGGAAAAATCTCAGAATGTGTTTACAGGCTCCTTTAATTCAATGCCATTTCATTACATTGACAAAATTAATCACGGTCTTCAGCTCCTGTCTTGGCTTCTTATTTACTGCTAACTTGATCTCCTTGGTGAGATTTTATTTCTCCCAACCATCATGCTCTTTTAACATAAGATCCAATACAGATTGTAAAGAAGTGAATAATGTAGGGACCAAGGAAATAGGAACTTAAGGGTCACATGTGACTCTGTCAAATGTAACACCTATTCCATGAAATACACGGTGTATGTACAGCCTCAGATCCTTACGTATGAAATAATTGGGTTATATGTTGTTCGCTACCGAGAAAGAGAAACATGGCTGTAATGGCTAAGCAATGCTCTTCGTTAAAACAACAATGTGAAAAAGAGAGGGGTCTGCCCACAAGCCCTCCTGCAAACGCAGCATCCCAGCCCTGCCAGCCTGGCACTGTTGGAACCCAGCTGCTCCCTGCTCTGCCACCCACAAGTGGCATGAAGCTGTTTTTGGTATGAGAAAAGCCATCCTGCCGTGGGACATGGTGAGAAGTAAGACAGCTCTGATTTGTTTAAAACGTGGGTTCACTTTGGATTAGGCCTCTGAGGTTCTGTATAACTACAAAATACTCTTCACTGTGCTGAGCCTCTTCCCTGTCACTTTTTTTTTTTGTCCTCCATTGCCATTTTTAAGTGATGGGGACTGTATTTTACTCTGTCTAGCACAACGGGGCCCTGACCCTAGCCGGATCCTTTGAGCTGCAGTGCATGTTTCTTAAAAGATCTCGCTAATAAAATGCTAGGCTGTAATAATGGCAAATGCCCCAAATGTCGCTCCTTCCTTGACCTTCGCAAGATCAGACTAAGCCCACCTCATTAAAAAAACCCAAAACAACAACAATAAAAAGCCTCCATGAAATTCATAAGAATTTAAAATTCTTTCAAGTATTTTGAAATAGATTGTGCAGGGGGAAATTGAGCCAGTTGCTTCTGCATGTCCTGGCTAGATATACCAGACTAGTAAGAGAAGCGCTTACACAAGGAGGAAGAGTTGTAATGAATGAAAGCCATATGGCTGAATCCTTCAGAAAATATCCTCCAGTGCATCAGTGAGAAAGTGGGAGTTAACCTGGCTCAGGCAAGGAGCCTGTTTTGATATCATAAAAGATGGCTAATGATATTTAATCACTTTCCCCATGTCAGCACTTCCCCCTCAAGAACTTCGTTGCCTCTGATTAGCAACAACCCATTTTAATCGGCTAGTGATGATGAGCCCCTTTGACATAAATAGGTGCAGCTCCAAGTGGCAGTGAGGTGGTTATTATTCCTTATCCATAGCACCATAAGGACTGTATGTATGACTGAGTTTAGGACACTATTGCACTAGGTACTAGAAACGCAGTGTAAAAAAGGCATTTCTCTGTCTTGAAGGACAGACCTAGCTAAGAAAGCTCAAACAGAAGTATTATTTCAATGCTAGAGAGGAAGGAGAAGGTATGGAGGTAGAAGTCTGAAGCCTCAGCTGTGGCCATCTTTGCATCCTGTTCATTGCCAGCTTGCAGGCTCTAGGGTCTTCCTCTGCAGGTGCTTTGAGATCCTTCAAAAACAGTCTATGGACGAGGGCCAGTGAAAATCACCACATTGCAGGTTTTAAAGGGAGGGCACAAGTTGAAAGACTGTTACAGTGTGAGCTACCCGATAGCAATTTTAGAAGATATCTTTTGGAATAATACATAGCACCAATCAGGTCTTGCAAGGGCATATAATTATTGTGTAATAATTCCCATTTGTCATACAGGGTTACATGCTTTCATAAGGTGTGGAGTTGCTTTTTACACGGCAACCACATAGCCTGGGGCACCTGATCCTGAGTGAAGTTGCTGCGCTGTAGAATACAATGATCTCTGAATAGACAGATACTCCATTTCTGTTACCATGTGATGATCTTTTTTATTGTCTATGTATCTTAGGTCTCAGAAGGCTCATGGAGATGCTCATTTTTCTCTTTCACTCTGCAAGTGAACTCAGATATTTATGGGAAAAGTTGTGTGTCCCACAGTTGAACATTTCAGCATTCTGCTGACTGTAACATATGGAAGATGGTAGCTCAAAGGCAGAAGTTACAAGGGAGAAATATGATGCATAGTTGGGAAAGAACATGCTCTACCATTAAAAAGAAACATGGAGCCTAACACCATGTTAGATGTTAGGAGATGTTTGGAAATAGTGGTTTAAGTACATAGTTCCATGAGCAGCAGGCCAATGAAACAGCCTTTTGATTGAGCCATGATACTTCCATCTCCTTTTTGTTTGACCTGGAAGAGACGGCAGACATTGTAGATGGTCCAGACCTGCATGGGTGACTGGGCAGTCACCACTTATTTAAGAAACAGGCTGAAACAAATGCCATGTTCCTCTAATGTTGGTGTGCTGAATAAGTGGCTTTCCAGGCTACATGCAACCTCAATACATGTTTTATACAGGCCTCTTGTAAAAAGTTGTTTCCATTAAGAGCTCTACCCTGCAATCAGATTTAGATGAAGCTGAAAAAAATGCATTCAAAAAGTTCACATAACCCTTGTTTCCTTGAGAAAGCAGGATAAGCAAAAATCTGTAAATTTTATGTGAAGTTGTTTCCAGATTTCTTGGAAAACTTGAACCAATTCAAGCGTATCAACAAAGAAAGAGGATGAGGGAAGGCGTTTGGACAGAAGGATTAGGTTGCTCACATGGGCAGCTGATTCAGCCTTAGGACATCATTCTTCACGGTGAGAACTTCTGAATAGCTCCTGGTGGCAAAACCAAACCTGTGATCTTCCTGCACTATTTCTATTCAATGCAGAAGCCTCCGCTTCTGTTACTGCTTTCCTGTACTACTCTGCCTCGCCAATGCAGTTGCCATTTCTCTGCTTTGTGACACTTAACTTTCTCTTCGAGTCCAGAATGCTGAAATTCTACAGGAGGTAAGAATCTCACATTTCTAAATACTGTTTCAGGATTTTTGAATATATATCTCAAATCAATCCTAAAACTTCAAATACAAATAGCAAGAAAAAGATCCCTAAATGTTACTGGAGCTGAAAGAGTTATCATTTTAAGCTGGTAATGCTGAACCCTGAGTTGTTGGTGTTATGGACTTGCTGACTGAGAGTCTTGGAAGGTATAGTTGTGGGTAATAAAGTAGAAATCAACTGAAATACATTGACTTGCACCCATTGGTTATACACTAACTTGTATAACAACAACAAATGCCATTTGGTTTACATGTTAATCAACTAAAGGTATTGTTGATACACCAAAAGAGACAGGCTTGCTGTCTCTTTTAGCATCTCTCACAGACATATCTTCTGTTTTCCCTTTGACTATTCAGGCCTGAAGAAACAAATAAATTCAAAAACTATTACACTCCTCAGCTTTGAAAGAGTGGAGTAAATACTGGACACTCCATGTTTTTTAGATCCATCTGGGCTGAAATCTTGACTTTATTGAACTCTGTGGTAAAACTCTTTGACTTCAATGCGTTGTGTTCTTAGAGTCTTACTGTCTCAGTTCCTGACTTGTCCAATATGGCCCTGCAGGTCACATCTTTGCAAATGCTCTTCTCCCACAACTATGTTTGCTCTGTCTGTTTACATTGTCATTTATTTTCAAAAGGCTACACCTCTTCTGTGTTGGTGTGTGGGATCTCAGCTGGTCCTTGAACTGGTGCTGCAACGGTTGGCAGCGTTGAAAATCCCTTCTAACATAAAAGGTATATGCAAAAAGAATATTTGCTCATTTTTGAATATAAAAGGTAAATGCAAAACTCTTATAACACTGAATAACTGTCACTGGAACTTAATTTGGATAAACACCCTAAGGTGAAGCTTTCATCTGAACTAGAGGTGAGTCTGAACTTATTAGGAGCAGCATCACATTTTTGAGAGGTTCCTATTTGCATCCATGAACCTATCTGTGATCTCTAATCTTTTGAGTCTGCAAATTTTGGCTGGAGACTTTCCAGGAAAGTGGTATTGAACCTCCCACTGTAAGTTTTGCAGGAAACGTCTTGCTCTTGAGACTTTGGAGGGAAGGTCTATCCAAATCTCACAGAACATGGGCTGGATCTTAGTCTGAAGGCAGATAAAAGTGTTGAAATCTCAGTTGGGTATGTCTGCATGCACTTCCATCATACTTTTGATTAGAATGAGATATAACCTGAGATATTGGCCTGTCATAGCCTGTGGTTTCTAGTCTAGCAAGTCACACCTTTGTGCAATGTAGGCATATATCCCTACATGGATAACACCACTGCAGCTCAACAATGCCGAGTTCCCCTCTGGGCACAAGCTAATAAGGGTGAATCAGAGCTTCATGCCGACTTGAAATGTGCTAACAAACCTTTCCAGGCAATGGGCTACCTTCTTCACAAATGGCTTCTTCTATTTCTGGCTGTGTGCCGAGTGTACGAGACAAACCAACGTTATTTGCTTATTTTCATCTGGTGCTGTGCACTCCACTCTGGCAATTCCTCCTCATGCTGAAGGTTACCTAAGCTTTCAGAAAAGGTGTCTAGTATAAAAAAATAGACTTTGCAATAACAACAACAGATGCTATTTGGTTTACATGTTAATCAACTAAAGGTATTGTTGATACACAAGACCCATAGTAAAAACGATTAAGTCCACAATGAGAGAAACACAGTGAGCGAAGCAGCACATCACCTTAAAACACCATGAAGTAAGAGACTACAGTGTAAACAACTGTTACCTCATTTATTTTCTGTGTATTTAGGTACGTATTTCTGTGTATTTTCTGCTATATTTCTGTGCGGCTATCATGGGAAGGAACTGGTATTCAGTGCTAGGTGCCTTTGACATATAATAAAGATTACAAGTGAAAATAAATAAATCCCTCCAACTTTGCCAAGTCAAAGTCTGAAAAGGTGCAGTTCATTCTGTAATGAATGTTGTATTTTGTATCAAATTAATCTTTCAGAGCCCCCTATCCATAAAGCAGTGAAGAGAGTCTATCAAGGCACACTTATCTTTCCTTATCTTTAAACACATAGATCTGAATATACAAAGGCCTAATGTCGACTCATTAAACAAAAGGATGCTTATTTCCACAGTCACTGTTCTGTGCAAATTGAATGACTTGAAACATAAAAATAATGTAAGTAGCTCAGTCTTCATTAGACAGGAAGGTTTTGCAGACTCATACAGAAGTTTGACAGCACTGAAAAGCTGGGGGACAACAAAAACCAGAGAGCAATGGCACAGGTGACAGAATTAAACTGCAAAAGAAGGGGGTCTCGGTAGTTCTTGTGAGGACAATCTGGAAAAATCTGTCTGTCTGTAACATGTAGAGCATTGGAAAAAATGTTTTGTAGTCTGTCTGTCCTAGAAAAGGACAAAAAGAGAGACAATTTCTGGTGAACAGCACAAGGGCAGCACACAGTGATGATTACATTTGGCTTTTTTCTCCTCAAAACTCAGATATTATAAACTCAGCTAGAATATTTTCTTTTAATGGTTCAAAGCGCTTATGCTTTCCTCATTAGCTGATGGCACGCTGCAAATTGCTCAAACTAATTTGTACGGGGGGAAAGGGACATGGGGTCTTCTCTCATCCATCACTTTGGCACGCAGGAGTCGCGGCTGCCGCGGAGCCAGTGGCAGTAGAGGAGGAGCCCACAGACAATGAAGGCAGCTGCTGCCCTGGGTCAAGTCTCTGGTCTCCAGCCCCTTGCCTGACACCCCATCCTTCAGAGAGCTGAGCTCTCCCTCCTGTTTCTTGCACACGGCTAATTGTGGGATGGTTTGCGGGTGTGAGTCTGTGTTTTCGTGTGCGCTCTCTCCATATTCCCGTATTGACAAATATTTGCCGCAACATTCCTGCACCTCCAAGAGTAAAACAAACTCCTTGCTTCCTCTGCTTGGTCACTGGGTTTACATACCCTAGAGGTATCCTAATGCCTATAACTTCCAGGGTGAAAAATGTCATCCAAAATATCCACTTGTTCTTCAGAAGTAGAGGGATCTACAGGTTGTCTATCTATTGTGTTAACTGCACATTCACTTGTGTCTGGGATGAAATGTCATAAATAAAGGATCAGGGAAAAAAACAAACAAACAACAAATCCACATAAAGCCCTATCAAATTGAAGAAGTCTTGAGAAATCACAAAATGTCCTGATGGGAGTAAAACCTGGATGTCTAGAAAGCATGAGGGAAAGACAGCAGTATGGAGGTAATTTGGGAAGCAGAATGGGGCCGGGAACAGTTCTACATCAAAGCTCTAAAATGGAGTGATAAATCAAAAAACACAGATTCAAGGGCAGTATTGTTTTCCTTCTTCTAATTGAGATCCTTGCTCAGTATCAGCAGGAGGTAACTCATTCTGTGCACTTTTGAATTCTTGTATGACCTGAGGACTTGCACAGAGGCAGAACTGAAGTCGGTAGTGATAGGCATTTGCAGAGGGGCCACATCAGTGGCAGAATTTTTTACTACAACTTTACCAAATGTGTATTAGCATGTTTTTAAGAAATAATATAAGCATATATAAATACAGAATCAAGCTTTTCTTTCTTATTGAAAATCTTAGAAAGCTTCAAGAGACCTGACAAGATTTTGAATTATTTGTAAGAACATCTTAGCATTTTGTGTAAAAGTGGGCATTGTTAGGTCCAGTTTTTTAAGCAATTCCCTTTTGCTTAAGGATTGTGCCTCTTTATGTTTACTTTCCAGGAATATTTTAGCAGCTGATTTTTACTGGCAGAGATGTTTTTGAAAGCCAATGTCAGTGTTGCATATGGGCATATCCGAGGAAACCAAATTTAAGATTTGTACTTGTGCCAAGAGGTTATTGCACACGTGTTCAGTCAGGGAAAAAGCAGAGTCCCATCTGATTTATCTGACTGACCCAGTTCTTAGCCATGCAGCTCCAGTGGAGGTTGGGATCATCTCAGCAAACTGCTGCAGATTTCCTGGGATTGAGTTTTCTGCCAGGTCAGACTCTTTGGAAATTCCTTGGTGTGTGTATTTTCCAAGGCATAATTACAGACTATTAGATGTGCTTGCTCTACACCCATACACACAGACATGCGTAACCGTGTTATGCAAATGTTCACTGTAACACAAATCACGTGGCTTTACTTCATGCCTATTTGCATTTCCTGGTAGCTTCAAAAAATGAGGTCCAACTTAGAAATGAGCTTCCAATCGACACCCTTACTGTGGACCTACTCCCTGCCTCCAATGCCATCAGAAATTTGGGGGGGCGGAGGGGGGTTCAGATGCTTCTCCAAACGTTGGTGGTTGGCCCCAGCACTGATTGGAAGTCCTCATTTGCTTTCATTATCTGATGGGTGACAAGTCTGAACAGCTCACCGTGTGTGACTAAATCCGCCACAGGAGCTCACAAATCCTAGCTTTTTGGAAGTGAAAGCTTCCTTTGGCTGCAGTTCACGCTTTCCTGTCAGGACATTTCAAACACTCCCATCACAGGAGTTATTGCTCATATGGGAGCAGGTATGTTAACACATTCTTGGCAAATTACCAAGCGATGGAGCACAGGACTCGGTGAAGGTTTTGATGGATTTGCGTTCAGCTTTTTTGAAAACCTCTTTTAACAATGGGTGATCGGTGGATACTGATACTGAGCACGTTTTATGTCTTGTGCACTTCATCTGTTTATACATGGAAGGTTACAGTATGATTTGATCACATATATACTATGGTGACCAATGTGGGGAGCAGTTGCTTGAAAACAGAGGGCTTTTCAATCCAGCATGCAAATGTTTAATGGGATTTGAAGCCTAAATGTTCAAGCTAGGCAAATTTGGACTGAAAATAATGGACACACTTTTAACAGTGATGGTAATTCGACAAGAAACAACTTCCTAAGATTATTGTGGATTGTCCATCATTAGGAATCTTTTCATTAAAATTGGAGTTATGATCCAGCTTATTGGTTTTCAGCCTGTGTTTGGAGGACTGCTGCAGATACATGGACTGCTTCAAAACCAGGGCAGAAAAGCTGATCTAGCAGTACGTCTGAATTTCTTCTACTTAGGGGAAGACTCCTGGGAACTTTTAAGTGATTTGCAAATAATAGTAAAGCAGATTTAAAATAACTGTGAGTAGCTCTACTTCCACGACTCAACCCCAAGGAGGAATTAGTTCAGAGAAGACCTGTGGTATGCATGGGAGCTGTTCAGATGATTGCAGATAGAGTCCCGTGTCCTTAAAATCTAAAACTTACAAATTTTTCAAAGCATGAAGTCTAGAATTGTGTTGCATTATTTTATTCCTTTTTCTTCATGATTTTGAAGTTAACATGTCAGTTCTGGTGAGGACCAGAAACACATGTAACTTGTGAATGTAAGGAGCTGAAGGTGTTTGTCAGCTTGCAGGACTGGGAACCTACTCAAGGATTATTTACTATATTTAGGTACATATTCTTTGTTTCTACATGAGTGACAGCATAACATGAAAGTGTGAATGTCTCTACCTACTAATATTATGCTGTTCTTCACTTCTGGCAGTCCTAAATTATCTATAATGATCTTTTGGTGCTTTAAACCTTGTTTTCTCCCTCATGTGGTTAATCCCCTATTTCTGCATTAAAATGTTGGCATCCTTTGGTTGAGAAAGTTCTATTTAAATGAGACGATATACTATTATTGCATGGGTGGAGTAGTAAATGATAATAGAACAGTGTAGTCCGTATCAAGATATGCTAAATTCACTGAAAGATGACTTTAACAAGCTCAAATAGTAAATGAAGCCATTAGTAAGTGGAGCCACCTCATGTATGTAGCACCACTGAAACAGGTGCTGTATAAACACAGAACAAAGGGGCCCACCCCTGTCCTTGAAAAAATTTATTGTTTCAAGGAAATAGGTTAAAAGCAAATGCCAAAATAGCTTTTTCCTCATTCATTTAAGTCTTTTGAATGTACCAGAAGTCAGACAGAATCACAGAGCAATGCACGAAATACTCGAGGGACCAGTTTGTCTCAGGAACCATCACTGTCTGTCAGGACTATCTGCTTCTAGCTAGTTGACATAAAAAATTAATGCAGAACAGATGACTGAAATGGCTGTAAAATACCAAAATTGCTACCCAGGGTTTTTTTTTATGTTTTTATTTCAAAGGATGCTGTTTTTAAGGGGAGACTACTGAAGTCCTCTTTGTAGTCTGCTTTGGGCTTGTGACAACTGGGGTAAAAATGTTGTAGTTGTGCATTGATATATATGTGAGATTTTTAGCAATATTTCCCTGCTGGTTCAGGAAGAGTGACAGGAAGAAGAAACACAGGAAGGTCTGGGCTTGCCTCCTCACTCCCCAGGGTGTTTCAGGCAGTAGGTGGGCTGAGTGACGGACTGCAAAGAAAGCCTTGGGAGATTTGGATCCTCCTTGGCTTGCCCCAGGTGATCAGGTCCCGGCGAAGCTTGGGGAGCTGCATCCAAGCCTGCGGGAGACAGATCAGCAGCTGTTTCGTCGGGCTGCCACCTGCAGAACTCGCACTGCTGCAGGTTTGACATTAAAAGTGAAATAAGCTGATTTTCCCCTTGTAGAGGTTCAGAGTGTTCTTCAGGTTCCCGTGGTAAACATATGCCACGCTGACATCAGTGCCAGATGGGAGATGCCATGTATAATTTTAGAAGATAATTCAGAACTCATTGCGAAATGTAGGCATTTATAACAGTGACTGCCAGGAGATGGAAGAAACATGTATCATCATGCTCTTTCCTCAGGAAGGGGAATTTGCCCAAACACCACCATGGGGGTGAGTCTGGCCAACTGCCCTCGCTGTGGGGAGAGCAAACCTGATGGCTGCAGCATGGCACGATGATGCCTGGGGGTTCTTTCTTCATGGTCCGGGCAGCAACGGGGAGCTACCAGCTGCTCTAAGTCCTTCCCACCTTTCAGCCATCTCACGCCCTGCGAGGCTGCGCTGTCCCCAGAGCCCTCAGGGCCATGGGTAGAGCTGCATAGGGTGGCTTGTGGATCTGTCCTGAAAAAATATAGTTTGCTGTAGAGTTACAGGAAATATTTTCAAATTAAAATTAAATCTGTGGATTAGTTTCAGCTGAATAAGAAAACAAAGCTATTTAGAGAAAATGGAAACCTTTGAATTTTTCAGTTTAAAAGAAATTAAAATTAGAAAATTGGAAAAAAATAGAAAACTAAGAACATGAAATAAAATGTAAATAAAATATTAGTAAAATGAAGTAAAAAGTTTTGTTTCAGGTAAAACAAGACATCTTAGTTGTACAACATCCCTGGGAGGACCCAGTGATACTTAGTTATTTGATTTTATTAAGCAATTACACAGGCAAATATGTTTGGGGCTAATATGAGACAACTGTGCAAAACATTTAAGTTCAGCTTTTGAATTAAAAAGCCCACAGTTTGCTCAGTCATGGGTGCAACTAACTGTTCTGTAACACAGTTATCTGGAAGGACATACAGCCAGACAAGAATCCTGACCCTAAATTATTGTATGCATTTTTGGTAACCACCCAGCTCTTAACAAAATGACTGTGTTCTCTATGTGCTATATCAAATCCTGTTGTATAATGCTACTTATCCTGATATGTATCAGTTGCAATTACTGTCTGCATTCAGGTAGATGTTGCTTATGTCACTTGGAACAATAACAAAGAAAACAAAATCCTTTTCCTCTTTGAGTGAAGATTGCATCTTCCCGGCATGGGAAGTGAGTCTATCATATGCTTCAGGACATTCATCTTTTTCACTTAGGGAGGTATCCTGGGCACAGTCTGCCACATTCAGAAAGGCAGTTTCAAATCCATGAGCTCCTTCTATGCTTGCGACTGATACTATATAGAGCAGACCAACGTCTGTTGCTGCAAACTGTTGCTTTTCAGATGAAAACAGTATAGTGGAGCTATTAATGGACGTTGAAAGTGAGAGGTTGACCTTTTAGTTACTAGACTGAGACTAAAATTACAAGCCAATGGGAAAAACACCGGTATGGTTTCTGCTTTACGTTTTATGCAGTTTGGAGGAATACAACAGTTATGTATTGTGCTCTCTCTTGAAATGTAACATGTAGCAGGCTTCATATGAAAAACGGGTTTTGAGACACCTCTGATGTCTGGGTCAGGTAATCCAACACTGTGGCTCTTAGAGTTTTGCAGTCCCTTCTGCTCATGCAGTCTTCCTTGCCAGCTCCCAAGCCCTGTACTACTTCTTCTCCTCCCCGTTTCCACTTGTATATCCAATTATTTATGTCCAATACCTCAATGCCCCCCTTCAGGAGGAGATGTATTGTGCTTTATCACTTGTAAGCTAAGTGTTTCTGCCCTCTGTCTCTGAGCTCTGGGATTCCTTGAGATCCCCAGTGTCCTCTAGGAAGGTGTGATGGACCATGTTATCCCATCATGTCATCAGAGTTTCCCCCTGCAGGCCAGTGGGAAACCTTGAAAATCAGGATGTGTATTTACCTGCCAAAATAGGAGTGGAGGTACCCAGCAGATTTTTGAAACTACTGGATGCTGTTCTTTACTGAGACTCCACTCCTGCATTTTGAATATGTGTCAGTGTTTTCTTTCCTACATGCAAGTTAAAAATAAGTATTTTTTATTGTTGTTACCCCTAAGAACCTTGTTCACCTCAAATCTACATAAAGGTTTAGGAAGAAGACTTCTCTCTCTGCCAAAAAGGTCTTGGATAAGCATCTATGAAAGAGTTAACAAGGTCGCTTGCCCTCTGTTGTTCATCAGCTCTGTATCTGTCACAGCCATAAATTGTGAAAACCGCTGCTTAAAATACTTGCAGGATTCCTCTGCGTTGCCCACAAGCTCTGTTGCATATGTAATAATCACAGCACTCAGTACAGAAGAGTAATTCAGACTGTGGTTTTAAGTTGTCCATCCTTACTGGCAGCATTGCATGTGGGGCAGCCTCTGGAATTGTGTTCTTCTGAGGCAGTCTCTGTTTATCTGGAATTTTCACCCTTTTCCTTTTGAACTGACACGTTGCATTGGTCTCTTTTTCATCAGCTCTCACCACTGCGCAACTGTTTCGCAGCCACAAAGAATTACTGAAATTCAGCACGTGGAATTTATTTTGAAGAGCCATCTGTAAGTTAAGAAGTACCAGAACACAGCTGAACTGGAGACTGTTTAGGACAGAGTTTCTTTCTCTTCAGAAACAACCTCTTAATTGTTCCTACAGTGCCTTGCACACTGAAACTCCTATTGGAAACACCTCTAGCACTAAAAACATGCCTACAGACCTTTTCTGGCACGATTCCCCTGTTATTAAACTCTTTTGCTCTCAAAAAGAGGGGGTGGCTGCATCCAGGCTGCCTGTTGGGAATGGGAACTGTCCTAACTCCAAGGGAATTGTTTAGGAATGTGTTACTTGTCACAGACCAGAAATGTGCCATGAGCCATTCCACAATTTAACGGTAGAGATGATGGACTTCTGCTGTCCTGCAATGCTCCATGGGACTGTTTAATTTACTGGAATAGACATAGGCTTTTTGTCTGTTACCACTAGGAGTTAATATAAATACTAAATGCTGACAAGCTGCTGGTACTCTTACTTGCCTTGCAGTGTGTCTTATTCCGTGAGCAGTAAACTGGGTTTGTCAATCAACAAGACTAGCTCTGACTCACAGTCCAGATTACTCATGGGTTTTATTGACAGACTATCTAGTAGAAAATATATAGGTGAGCCAGAACATAATGACCCCAAATCAGGTTTTTCTTCTCCCAGTAGCATGCTTCATACACATGGCTGCAAGGTCACGCTCTTTCTTGCTTACTCTCTTCATGTTACCATTTTGGATGCGCCAACTGGGCAAACATGGACAGGAGATGTGCAAGAAGTCAACACGTGGCTTGCTTTGAAGGTTGTTGGTTAGACATGCCTTTGAGAGGGGGGAGAAGAAGGCCTGAAACCCCTCATGTTGAGGGCCTGGGACCCTCCATTCCCACAAGTGTACTTTAACTATCAGGCTGCCATGCAAAACGTGGATGGAGTCCCCTCTTCAATCTATTTTGTAATTGTTTTTGTTTTCAAGAGCACTACCCTCAGAAGAGGCCTTGATGCTCAAGGGCTTTCGCCGTGTAGCCTGGGTTAAGACCACAGAAGGATGAAGCTTTTTTCTGCCTCTCCTCACTGGAACCATGCGCTACCTAAGAGCTCAAGAAAACTCCTAGCTCAGCAGCTAGGAGCCCTGAATTGCCCTCAGGAGGTGTCTGATCTTGTTCTGGTTTGTATTAGGAAGTCTAAGTGTCTGAGCTATTCTACTAGGACCAATTACCTACTTCTTAGACATCAGAGGCAATAAGTCAGGCACCTGAAGATGGCTGGTGTAACTCAGATCCCACTCCAGACTGTAACCTCTACATATACAGGTTTTTGTTATACCTGCTGTAGAGCACCGTAGTTTAAACTGTCTGAGTCTGCTCAGCAGGATTTATTCTGTCCTGGATTTGGATGCATATGAGTGAACAAAGATGTGTGCAACTCTGGTCACACCTGTAAAGCATGCTGGTTTCTATGACTTCACGCATGACATCAGTAAATGTGCCCTTAGACAAGCAGCTAGCAAACTAACTGATCCATCAAGCAGCCACTGGGGCCTGCAAATTAAATACAAAGACAATCCTAAAAATGAAGATCATAAATGTTTCAGGCTAATTTATTCTGTAAAGCTGGATTAATAAAGCAGCGGCTCCTCTGTTAAAACATCATCTGCCAGGGAGCAGCCCACAAAGAATTACAGCAGGCGATTTTTATCTCTTTCCCACTCCTTCTCATTCCACCAAAAAGAAGGATTCATGCGGGAAAGTGCTGACACATCCTTAATCAAAGGTGTGTGAATTGCTCACATCAGTGTAATTTTATTATTCTGTTGCTGGGATACTTTAATAATAATAATAATAATGGTGATGATGATGCAAAATCTTATTAAGTCATTGAAGGATAATGCTTTGTTTTTCTACATTTATTTTTTAATTTATTAAGGAAGCCTGTTAACGCTACAAGAACAGACAGTATACATATTTTCTATAAATGGGCAGGGAAATTCATAACGAAATGTATTCCCGTGGTTGGTACAGTAAACACCCTGTGGTTCCAAAAAGGATCCAAGTGCTATGAGCACCTTGGAAAACATCAAACAGAGACTAGAAGGAAGGGAGTGTGTTGCATGAACATCACTGACTGTTGGGGATATGGTGATAGATTGAAATCTAGCCTGCCCTTTGGAGCTTGGTTTGGGAAGGTTCTTTCGCATGCTGTTCTCTGGCAGGGCTCAAATTTGGCAATTATTTGTTTAAACAAATAAACACAGAAAAATACCACCGTTCAGGAATGGGACATCATGTAACTTTGGCTCCAAATGCATTGCCCAAAGCAGTTTTGGATCAGTTGACTCCTAAGGCCTCTTCTCCCCTGCTTCTGTTGTGATAAAGCAGCAGTGCTCCTGCTCGTGGCCTGTGCAAGATTATGATGTTTAATCTGCTTGTTCACTTAAATTGACTTCTGTCTGGATATACAAAAATTGTCTGAGACTATTTTTATCTCACTGACAGCCAGCCTCATAATTACTTCCTAAGGCTGCCGCCCAAAGGCTGCTTCTTTTACCCTGCAACACTTCAGGTGTTAAAAAACCCCATTTAAGTCCCAAATGCAATAATCACAAACAAAGTGATATTGCAGGTGCTAACCCTTGTTCTCTAGATACTCTCTTGACATGAGCTAGTGTGGGGTTAGTGAACATTAATGAGCAAATTTCAAAACCATGGATGTCCGTTTTAAGTGATTGTTACTGGGTTGGGAATTGTACCTTTGAAGTGCATTCTGGTCCCATACACAGGGAGTTGAAGGGAGAAGCTCTGTAGAAAAATATATCAGCTCTTATGAGGAAGCAATTTGAATTGGGTCAGAGGAAGAAGGAAAGATGGCTGGACATCAAATGCTACAAGGAGGACAAGCATATTGGGAGAAATAAACCTAATGGCAAAACTGAGTATCTTGTCACTGAAATGGAAACTCTTCGGAAATATGGAAGATAACTGGAGGGTTTAGAAGATACTTAACTCTCCGTCTGCAAGCAAAGGGCCAAAGAAAAGGGAGTCAATCAAAACCAAAGCTTTTTTCCTTACAAGATCAGGCTTGGGTATTCTTGTTACATTTAGCTGTTTTCAGTTAACTGAAGTGGAGGAGAGTAGGTATGAAATTGCATTACAAAATTTTAAAGTGTATAGAATTCAAAAGCCAAAACTGGAACTCAGTGGAAAAGAGTTTTTAGTATTTGGCTGACAAAGGAAAGTTTAATTGTAGAACAGATTGTGACTTTGATCTAATGCTGAAGAGCTGTTTAGGGGGAAACTTCAGTGGATCTCTTCGTGAGAGACCAGGCCACACTGAACTCAAAATAAAACTTTGACAGAGACCAATAACAGACGCAGAATTAACCCAACAAGGCTGTTTTAAATTTGCCAACTGAATGAAATTTGAGTCCACAATGACTTTTATAGTGACCAGATGGTGATTGGTAGCCTGGAGTGGATAGAGAAAGCAAAATAAAGAGTTCAGGGTCAGGAAAGCTTGTGAACTTCGTCTCAGAGGAGACCAGCCCCAGGCATTCCTCATGGACTTCACTCTTTCAGAAGATACTAGAGCTGTCTACCCAAGGCAGTCCATTTATTAACTTTACACTAGACACTAGTACATGAGTTGTGATATTGCTGAAAAGACTGGCATTAAAACAGGAGGCGTTGTGGTGAAAAGTAAGTGTTTATCTTTATTGCAGGATATATTTGCATTTCATGTGTAGGAAAAATAATATCCCGTAAATTGCAACACTTCATTTTAACAGTGGTGTGAAAACAAGTACTGGGTTAGAAGTATGTCAAGCTTTTAGTTTCCTGAAGAAATCGTTGGAAGAGGGGAGGACTAAAATCCTTCAGGACACGCCTAAGGACATATTTCAAAGGATGGAGAAGCTCTCCACAGGGTAGAGGTGTCAGGGAGTTTACCATAAAGCTGCTTTCTTTTATCCTAAAGCTAGAAGAAGAGATGGATAGGTAGAGAGATTGATAGGTCTGTTAAGCAGTAGAGAAAGTAAAAGAACATAACTGGTAGAAGTGAAAGATAAAATCCTCTCCCTGTGTACAGACCTGGACGATGGGAATATTTTCTATTGCCAAGAAAAAGTGTTTATTTGTGTGATAATAGCTGTTTTTCTAGGTGCATGTTCCAGTAGACAGAGTTGGAAGAAAAGAGCACATATCTATGCTTTTGGAAGACAACATGACTTTGGGATGCTGTTTGCATACCGAAATGTTTTACCAGAAACCACGACATAATTTTCTCTGTATGTGGAGTGTAAACATTTATTGAGATGACGTTTTGATTGGGAGTAGAGGAGTGGAAGTTCAGAGACAAAGGCTCTAGGGAAGAGAGAAATTCTGAACTAGAGTAAGCTAACAAAAACTTACATACTACGTAGTAGGAATAACATACTTGGGAGAAGTCAAGAGGTGGGTTATAGCCTGCCCAGCCAGTCTACTACCAACATGACTGTCCCAGTAAAGAAGGGATAGAAAGGCTGTATAGAGCTTTGCACATATCTATAGATGCATCTGATGTCCTCAAACCATCAGTCTGAGAGTACTCAGTACAACATTACCCACAATGCTTCAATTAAAAATTAAAGAATGATGGCATTTCCACATATAGAATCTGGGGCTATCTATAATAGTTAAATAAAAACAATCAAACCAAAAGCGCTTCTATAGGTCAGCAGCAACATACATAATAAGTGTGCAAGTAATAAAATGAGTTTACTCAGAACTGGCTCTTACGTGATAGTCTCCCTCTTTCCAACCCCATGCTGGATCGTTGTCCTGCCTCTGACGCCCTTCTCCCACTCAATTTGTTCTTGCTCCTTTCAGTCACCCCGGTGCTGCTCCACATCTAATTTTGTGAGGGATATCTCTGAGTGCAAATCCTCCAGGATTTATTTTTGAGGTACAATATCTCTGAGGTGTATGGGTAAACTGCACAAGAGCCTGGGGATTAAAAAGAATGCAGCCCTGAGTTACTGCAATAATGAGCCTGAAGGTGAGGCATTTTGGGAAACATCCAAAAGAGAATTTCACTGTCTTCTTAGAGCATTATAGTCAAAACTGGAGGCCACTGGCTGACAGAAATAGCAATAAACCTCCAAAATGTCTATATAGTAGAGACTGATCATGAAATTTTTAATGCTGAAGCCAGAAAGGGACTAGAATATTTCTTTTTCTCCACCTGAAGGATTTTCTTTTCTTTTCTTTTCTTTTCTTTTCTTTTCTTTTCTTTTCTTTTCTTTTCTTTTCTTTTCTTTTCTTTTCTTTTCTTTTCTTTTCTTTTCTTTTCTTTTCTTTTCTTTTCTTTTCTTTTCTTTTAGTTCTTTTCCTTTTTTCCTTTCTTGTCTTATTTCCTGGTTGCTTGCTTGCTTTCTTCTTATGTTTCTTTTGTTTTCATTGCCTTCTTTACAAAGCATGGTCTTGAGTTTTGAATATTAACTGAAAGGGAATTATTTTATTTTCTGAATGTATTCTCCAGAGTATTTGCTGACTAGTCTCTGGAACATTTTGCTGACTACAGCCAGAGTTAGGCATCATGCATGTCAATATTATTTTAAAAGAATCTTGTCTGCTTTCAAGAGAATTGTAGGCTGGAGTTGCCATATCTATAGTTTGGGCTGAGGGCCTGTAGTAAATATGTAGGTGATTAGCATATCGTGGCTAGGATAAATATGCTCAGGCATCTGAGAAATGTGTTGGAATCACATTATGCCATCTAAACACACCCTAAGAGATCCTGGCAAAACCACTCCTTAAGCCACTCTGTCTTGTGGTTACACTGTGCAGCTCACAATCTGACATGCATTGCAAGGTATGTCCGGAACTTGGTACCTTTTCTGACCATTTGAGTTTCCTATTTTTATTTGTTTCCCCCTGGAAGAAGTGGCTTTTTATTTTCTCATGGTTCTTTTGAAGATTTACTGACAAAATCTTGTCTACTGTTTCTGCTGTTTTCCTGCAAATTCTGTTATATGGAAAAGAACACATATTTAAGTAGAAAGAAAAAAGCAGAAATGTCTGCAGGGAATCTCTTAAAATTAGGCAAGTTTATGATTACCTAAAAATGGATGTCCTTCTGCCCCAAGATCTTTTCTATGCACTGCACTATGCTTATCAGTATCTGCTTGTCTACATCAGACTCACTTCTCTCTGACTCTTGCTTGCCACTGCTCTGGGTTTCCCCAGCATTTTTTTTTTGCAGTATTTATACAACGCCATTATTATATATAATATTATCTTATTAGTGATCAGTCTTCTAGGTGTTAACATTTACCATTACAGGAGGCAGGACCTCTTAAAAATCTACCTTTCATCTAGCTCAAATTAATCTGACATATATGTATTACACCTCAGAAAAAGCTGACTCCATGAAAGTTATCTTATGCAACTCCACCATGCAATCTGCATGACACCTCATGACTTCACAAATATTACCTGGAGCTGACAATGCTAGGGAGACATTTTGTTCCAGAATAAATCTAGGTTACACTGGGATTAGGCAAAGATATACCCATTCTCTTCAATTTGCCATGGTGTCATAACTTTATATACACTCTGTTGACTATTCACTTATTCACACAGTCAAAATCCCGAGAGTTCATTGTGATTCATTGTACATCTCTCACTTTCCCTCCCATTTCTTCCCTGTTTAAACAGGTAGTGCCTGTCGAGGGCCTGATCCAAAGGGCAGGAAGTCATTACTAAGATGCTGAGAATTCGGGGCCTTGGGGATGAGGGGGAAACAAACCATCCAAGAGGAGGAGTGTCAAGGAGAAGATGTTGTAGTGGAGCCAGGGACGTGGAAAAGGCCACAGAGCTTGCTGGGAAAGGAAGGAAAGGGTCTGCACAGTCTTCCCATGCTGCAGGGAGATCCTGCAGGGTTGGTACAGTCAGCAAGCAAAGGTTATGCCAAAGTGTTGCAGCCTAGCCCTAGGTGGGACATCTCTGCTCCTCTCAGCAGCCTCTTTTCCCCTCTTCATTATATGCCTCTGAACTTCTCTCCAAATTTCCCTCTTCCTGCTCCACCTTTTATTGATCCTGTGGCCAAATTCCTTGATAGCAGTTAACAGTCTTCTCTGAGGTTTTGATAAACTGCCTGCTTTACCATGAGGGCCCTGGTGGGCTGTTGCAGAGTTTGAAACAGCTATTTGTGAAGAAGCACTGTTCAGTGAAGCACTGGCTTCTCTGTGTGTTGTAAAGCAAGCTGTGGTGTGAGCAGGATGAGTAGCTGGGAAAAATGGGGAGTCAGTATTCAGGAAGGACCTGTGTTGTGTGCCTCTAGGCAAAGGGGGGGTCACTTAGCTAAAATATATGATTTTGAACCTTAGTATGCAAGGAAGACCTCTCAGCATGGTCTTCCTCATTGTCCTGCTTAGTGTAGGATCTCTTCCCCAGGACCTTGTACAGGGTGAGAATTTGGTGGGTGATTTGTTGTCAGTCAGTTTATAAAATAGATGAAGATATAGAAGCAGTGGGGGGAACTAAGTTGCATAGTACCGTTCAAGTGAAGGTGAATGGTAGGAAAAGTAAATAGTCTGAAATCTAGCAGACGAATTTGTGCTCTGTGGCTGTGTGCAATATTATTCAGACTGCAAATCTGTAGCCAGTCAATAACATATTTGCACAAATTCAGCATTTCACCATTGACTTCACCAGGCAAGTTCAAATTCCATTAATACATTAACACATCAATACAGTGGATTGCTGATTATCACCAATACACCTGCAGACTGAATTGTTTTGCTCTGAATGCTAAGGACGAGAGTCTAAGGATATGGCTCAAAGTAAACGCTCTCTTAGGAGACTCACTCCTGTGAGGAATATTGGTTGGATGAAGAGCAAGTTTCTAGAGATATGAGGTCTACTTTGCAGTACCCTTGGGGGACAGAAAGATTTTAAAGCAAGATAGACATGTGTAGCCTACTTGTTGTTCTGAAACCCTTTTGTCTCTAAATGCTTTGTTCCTTGTACTAAACAAACAATAGTTTGCTTAAATGGGTTTCTGATCACCGCATACACCGTTGATCATAACTTGCTTCAGGGAGGCAGTGCGGGTGCTGGCACTGAGTCAAATCTTGGGGCTAAGTATGCCTGATATCCAGGCTCTTGTGGCCTATGATTGGGGCTCAGCTTTGGAGCAACAGCAGCAACAACGGCTCAATGCCTGATGGTTTAAGGGGTGCAGAGTGGGGAGACATGTGGGGAGAAGGAAAGCTATCTCCCAGACTGTGACATGTCCAAAGAGGGCTTGGATTGTGGCCCACTTGTGTTGCTGATGGTATTACGAGTTTTAAAAAAGTGACATGTGCTGCTGTTCAAGAGGCTGCTCATGGAAATTTTTAAAATACTAGCTCTAAGTATTGTAGTCATTAATTAATAATATGCATTGATATAGCACCATAAGTGTCCATGGCACTTTACAGATAACAATATTCTTAACTGTTGGGAATATTAGGTCTAAGCACTTGGAAGACATCCAAATTATATAAGTAGATACGGTCTACTGTTTATATTTGTAATTTGGTTAGGTCCTTTTGATTTACCTTCTAGACAGAAATCGCTGAGGGCAGTGCCTGCATACCTTCTACAACTGGGACCTTTGAGTGACCAAAGTAAATGTATACAAATGCCCTTGAGACGTTGTTACTAAAGGAATCATGGATGATTGTCTGCTGTCCTGAGTCTGAGTATTGCTACGATCCTTGTGCACAGCAGACTGAGTAACGGTTCTGCAGGGACTGGACCACTCATCTCCAGTGATGGCTGTGAGTTTGAAAGAACAGAAAAGTAAAAATATCTACCTGTCTCTTGTGGTGCTTTGGGCAAATACACTCATCTGTGTAACAGATCTATCCAGAGGAAAATAAGGTCAGGTGAGAGGAAGGCTAACTCTAAACACCACTGAGCCAGAACAATAGTCCATACTGATTAAAACACTGGATTAGCCAGGAGGTGTAGCTTTCTGCTGCTGTCTGTGTTCCCTGGCGTGAAGGAATCTAAAGAAAGAGCAGGAAGAAGACGGATGCATGCATTTTTGGCAAGAACAGCAACTAGCTCTGGCTTAATGACCCTAGACAACCTGGGGCATAGTAGAGAAGCAGGTTTAATTAGGCAGCAGGTCTAGGGAAGTTGGGAGATATGGCACTGCACATAGATGTTGCTTTTCTGAATTCTCAGAGACTTGTTATGAGAGAAATACATGTCCCTTGCCAAGCCCAAAGGGGAAAGGGCTTAGCACAGGGGTGGAGACTTGCTCTCCCCACAGGTGGCAAAGTTTCAGGAGCTACATGGCATCTGCGCAAGTCCCATACCAGACACGCACACTCAAACCATAGGGAGAGAGGTGAGCTGGTTACTCCTGTCCACCCTTTTGCATTTCTGAGGTCAGAGAACCTGTTGAATACAGCATACAGCATACCCTGAATTGTCCTCTTCCTCCCTCCTACAGCAAAACTGCCACGGCTGTGCTGACTTAGTAAGGTTCTGGAGAAGACTTTTATGGTGAGCAGGACTTGTCCCTAAAGCAAAAGGAAAGTGGGAAGGCTTGGCTCTCCAATTGCTACTCTAAAGAAGAGAGCTTTGCTCCTTCTCCTTGGCTGGAGGGCAGACCATCATTGCACCATCATTTCTGGTGGCTCATGAGCTGTGTCTCTCTCTTGCTCCCACCTATTTTAACCCTTGTATTAGTTTTTCCTCTGTTTTCTCTGGACTGCTCCTCTTTTCTCACTGCCTCTCCTTAGAGTGTTTATTTTGGAGAGTTATTTCGAAAGCAGAATGAAGAGTGAATTATTCTGTGCTCTTTGGTGCTTATGATTTTCAGGGTGAATGATCTTGTATACATGTAAAACTGGCCGGGAAATTTAATGAGCTCCAATGAAGGTAAAGCTAAATGAATGCTAATGGAGAAAATCAGTGAAGGTGTTCCTCCAAGCTCTGCCAGGGTTAGAGGCCACAGGATCATAGGAGAGCACTTTCTCCCTTTGAAAGACCACGTCTCATCCTGGTTAGCAGACTGGATGGACCTTGACAGAGGATGTGAGGGGCTCTGGCCTCACTGAATTTGGAACTGGGTTCCCATTTAAAATATGAGCAAAATCATAGCCAAACAATAGATTTCTCACATTTCTTTAAAACTAAAATCCCTGCCTTGTAGAGGTCTAAAATGTTTTACTGTGTTTTCTTACTTTCTGGTTTTGAGCTGACCGTGAACCTCATGAGACGACTTGCTCCTGTGCATTCCAGTGGTTAAGTAAGTAACCATTTTTCTAAAGTCTTCTGAGGTCAGAGCAAGAGTTCCAAGTCTTTTGAGGTTCTACCTCTAACAGGCAATTTTTAAAAAGGAGAAAATTCACATTTGAATTCTGTCTTCAGGTTCTGCTTCAGTACGTCTCCAGGTTCAAGGCCCACGCCCACATGAAGGCTTTTAAATACCTTTCTAGTCTAAAAAAGGATTATGGAAAGATATTACTTCCTTACCTTACAGATCTGGGCTCTGTACATGTTCACACTGATGACTGTTTACTTTATTAGGTACAAATAAAGTGGTTTTTGTTTACTGTGTTCCCCTACTTGTATTCCAGACATACCTCTAGAGGAACATGCTGGATTTCACTCTGGTTCTCATCTCATTGGCAGGATCTGTGATTGAGTCTGTACAGTTGTTTTGCAGAGTGAACCCTTGTGCTTCTCCTCCTTGCTGTGGTTACCCTGTGCTGTGGTGCCCTTTGCACATTGCGTTTCTGCCTTCTTGAAGGATCTACGCTACACCCAAGTAGAGGGATATCTGGTGAAACAGAAGATCCAAGGGATCATGCAGACAGATATTTAACCTCAGGGGTTAATACAGTTATTTGGTACAGGTCTCTCTTTAGTTCTTTCATTCATACTGTATTAGGGGTGTAATGCAATTTGAAATAGCACCTCTGTACTTTTGACAGGCACAATGAACCATGGGTTGCTTTGAAAACCTAATATGCCTGGGAAAATAAATGGCATAAACTATAAACAAAATGCCTTTCAATGATGCATTGATAAGAAAAAACTGGTATTACGGCTCTCTGGGAAATAGGTATCATTCCCAGTAGTGATATTTTGCATATTTTAGTCAGGACTGGGAACCACAGGAGGTACAGTGCTTTCCTGTCAGGACTTGATTGTAGAATTTGTACATAGTGAAAGCATGCCAAACCCTACCCTTATTAACTGTTTGACTATTCCTACAGGCCCATACATATAATCTATGTGGTTGCAAAACAGGAACAGTTGCAGGACAAAGAACATATTGTTAAATTAAAGAGTTTCACAGTTATTGCCTGCAGTATGCAGGGGAAAAAAAAGAAACGTAGCAGGAGATTGTGAAGGCATGTATATAAAGCTGAAAGAAAAGAGAATGCCAAGTTCAGGGAACTCACTGAGTTCCTGCTCCTGATGCAGAGAAAGTAAATGAACCTACTTCAAGTTTAACCTACTTCTTTCCTAACTGAACTATATTGTGTTTCCCTTATTAGTTGGCAGTATGCTTTGATTTAGAACAACATATCCACTGAAGAAATGTCCGACATAGTTTGATGTTGCACCTGTTTGCTTACCCCAAGCCCCAGACTTCAAATAATCTTTCACTCCTGCCTGGTGGCTAAATGCTTTCACAGATCCCATTTTGTGCCTGTTTGTGTATAGTTGTCTCTAGCTGTGTACTAGTGGTACCTGTAGAAAACAGTAAGTTAATTGTATTCCCAGTGTGCTTGTTATTTAGGCAAAAATACTGCCTGACCAAACAGTCCATTGCTTCCACATCTGTGATTGCATCCAATTTGCATTTGTTTTTATAAATTTTGTAGTAGTTTTTCCACATTACTTGCTATCATTGCTATAGCGCTTTGCCTGCCTCCCTGTTTTTGGCATTAAGCAAGCAGACAATTTAGCAAGTAGGGACGAGCTTACTTCCTACCGCTATGCTGGGAGAGATTCCTGCTCTGCCCCAGCCCTATGACAGAGTCAAAATTCCTGTTTCTCTCGGTTCTCAGCTCCTTCTAAATTTGTACTGAAGTGGAATTTGGGCATCAACAACCACTGCTAGCTCTGGTGGCTCCAAGGGTTGTGATCAACTGTGCCCCTGTTAGAAAAATTGAAATGCAAAAGGCTGGCATTTGACCACCAAAAGCAGAACACTAACATCGATAGGGATAATACTGGCAAATATGAGTTTCATGAATCATCTGTAAAATCTACATTTGGTGCTAAGTTCGAACCCACATTTCTTAAAGATTTGGGATACGCGACTAAGAGGAGAAAGCCATGTTCTCATGCCATTTAATATACATTATTATTCCTACTTTGCATATAGTTTATGATCTTTATCTTGAAAAACCCCACTACTGATGTCACCAAGGAGGATTAAATCTGACCAGGTTCTGCCGCTGTAACTTTGCCCTTGTAACTTCGAGCAAAGCCGTGCAGCTTGCACCACCAGTTTGTTATTAGGCACTTTCAGAAGACTTTGATCATCACTGATCTATTTTACATTTAGTTGCATCAGTGACATAGAGATGAAAGTCTGGTCTCACTGCTATTCCTTCAAGCTGTATGAACCCTTACTAGCTCGTGCACAGCAATTATAGTTTGGCCCATATTTAGTGGCACCTTTTGCTGTCTGCAGATAGGCATAAAATTAACCTAGCTGTGGTGGTTTTACGCTAGTGGAAGAACTGGCCTGATGGATTGGCAAATGTTTCAGTGGTCAGCAGAAAGCACAGTCCAAACTGGAAACCTCATTATCCACTCACTCTGTTTGATAATGGTCAGAAAGGTGCTTTCCTATTTTTTTTATTTTTTGAGCATGGATATTTTCTCCCAAATGACCCTGTATTGTTGAAATAGGTACATGATATTTTGCCAAAATATCAGACTTCAGGGAAGTTTGAGAAATTATGTATTTGGATAAGACCATTGTATGTGGTTTAACCCCAGCCAGCAACTGAGCATCACACAGCCACTCACTCACTCCCACCCAGCGGGATAGGGGAGAGAATTGGAAGGGTAAAAGTGAGAAAACTTGTGGTTTGAGGTAAAGACAGTTTAATAGGGAAAGCAAAAGCTGCATATGCAAGAAAAGCAAAACAATGAATTCATTCACCACTTCCCATTGACAGGCAGGTGCTCAGCCATCTCCAGGGAAGCAGGGCTCCATCACGCATAATGGTTACTTGGGAAGACAAACACCATCACTCCAAACATCCCCCCACCCCTTCCTTCTTCTTCCCTCAGCTTTATATGCTGACCATGACGTCGTATGGTATGGAATATCCCTTTGGGCCATTGGGGTCAGCTGTCCTGGCTGTGTCCCCTCCCAACTTCTTGTGCACCTTCAGCCTACTCGCTGGTGGGGTGTGGTGACAAAGCAGAAAAGACCTTGATGCTGTGTAAGCACTGCTCAGCAATAACGAAAACATCTCTGTGTTATCAACACTGTTTTCAGCACAAATCCAAACCACAGCCCCATACTAGCTACTCTGAAGAAAATTAACTCTATCCCAGCCAAAACCAGCAAAGGGTTTTAGGTTCCTAGTAGGTTTCAGCTGACTTTTACAAAGAATCTCAAAAATGGAACAACTGTTCTCCAGCAATAGGAAGTTTCACTTAAGGACAAACAGATTGCATGACTGCAGCATTTGTAGGAAGCAGAGAGAATAATAATTAAGATAGGAATATGAATTAAAAGTTTATGTCATATGATTTGATTAAGGGAAGAAATTACAGTAGTCTAATATCTCAAAGGTCCATCCTTTCCATTTCAGGAGTTTTTATAATCTCTAGAGACAATGGCAATATGACAGAAACCTCTATGCCACTGGATAGGTCAAAGCCCCGTTTTAGATATTCAGAATTAGTAGCAAAAAGGGAAGGAAATAAAAATATTTCACTTCCAGAGAAATGAAGTGGTACCGAGCTATAATTGTTGGACTTCAGTAAACATCTAAACATGGTGCCACATGAGAACTATTCTTAATATAGAAGAGATAACAAAAAGGAATTTTGAAAGTTTTAGGATTCACAAGAAATTAGGCGAAGATGAAACAACTGTGGACATGTTGAAAAGGGATTTAATGGGCTGAGCATCCTGATGTTTGAGCAAGGGACTAATGGACCTCTAGAGGTCTCTTCCAACCTGAAATTCTATGAATTTATGAACCAATTGTATGAGAAAAGGATACTAATATGAAACATCAGTGATTGCTCTTGACACACATTGCCAAGTTTTTCAGTAGTGACTTTTACATAAACAGGAAGAATGTCCAAATTAAATTAGTTGTTGACAAAAAGCTGAGAGGCATCATCAATACAGCAGAGGATCAGAATATGGGAGGTGATGAAGAATTTTGATGAGTGAGCCAGTAGAAATGGATGTGTGTGTAACTATATGAGGTGCAAGTTCATGTGCTTAGTGAATAATCACAAGAATTTCCCCTATAAACTGTGGTCGCATCTACTAAAAAGGACAGAAAACAGAAAGAGTAGTGTGCACTAGTGAATCACAGGCTAATTAGGTATCACTGTGGTGATGTGGCTGTAAAAGAGCAAATGCCAAATAGCAGATAAGGTATTTTGAGTAGTCATAAGGAAATACTGCTACCATTGTTCTCAATTAAAAAAAAAACAACCCACAAAACAAACCAGGAGTTGGAACAACAGAAAGTTCAAAAAGAGACATTTCAACTAAAGGCAATTTTTGGCATGAGAATGAATGGCCCTCAGCTGTCAACATGTAAAAATTCAACTTGACAAAGAAGGTTCCTAACTTCCAGACTTTAGGACAATTTCTCATGATGAGCCGCAACAGCAAAACCTTGTAACATTTCAAACTGGAGTTTGCAGAGAGAATTTCTGAGTTTGACTACTGTGATACCAGGGATAATTTTTGATCATCCAGAACATCCCTGTTAGGATCCTAATTACACTAAAAGGCCTTAATTTACACAGCTTCACCTGGGACTTCCAGCCACCACATCTGCCCACTGAGCCCAGAGGTCTATTTATGTGCGAGTCTGGGCCTCAAGTACCTCTTACACCTATGATACTTACCTATAATCATAGGTGTACCTAGAACGGACATTGGGCATACCTTGTAGTTCTATTTCCTTTTGTTCCTGACTTGACTTCTGGTTAAACTCTGAACCTCATTTGCACTTTGTCATGTGTGGAACTGTTAATAGACCCTGTTGCCAGCACGCGGCTCTGCCTGCTATGTTTAGATGTTGTGGGTGAGAGCACAACCTGTGCCAAGGTTACCCTCAGCTGCTAGCTCATCCTTTCTTGAGGAGCAGTCCTACTCTTGCTGCTCTCTGACAACCCTACTGTTGTTATGTTCATGCACTCCTTAAATAGCTTGTTACATTCCAAAACTTTACAGGCAATATTGATATTAATGAGTCAAGCCTGCCACTGCTCCCTGAAAGGATAGCTTAGTTATTCTGTCACTACTTCACAGTTATCAGAGTGAATGCAAAAGGGTTGCACAGTTGCTACTGTAAGTAGAGAACTCAAAATCAAACTTAGTCCACTCCTCCAGCCGCTAGCCTGCATGTCTTCCCTCAAGAAAGCCTCATTTTGTGGGCAGTGGATAACATGCAGGGTATGTATGCTCATGGTTAATGAAAGTATATCAGACTTTGCCTGCAGCAGTTTGCAATCTGAAATAATTACATGTCGTCATAGTGCGAGCTCTCCTTTCCCCAGCTTCATGTTTTGCTATAGCACATTTGAGTGTTACTATGAATTATATCATGCTATGGCACACCAAGAGCACATCCTGAAATAACAGGATATAGGGAACCTGGTAGAATACAAAGAAGCTGTGGAAAAGTAAAAGAATTTATTTGCAGTTAATTAATAAACTATACTATTTGTTGGAAACAACCATTAAACTAACATCAAAACAGCAGGTTGCAGTAATTTAACTTCTATTAACTGTCATGGAATTTGGTTTTATCCTAACTGCAGTTTATTTTTAAAATTTTGAACAGATTCAAACACATATATCCAGTGTTGTCAAGATCCACACCCTTATCTGATCCATAACCATGGTGCATAGCTATTGGCCAAAAATGTCTCTGACCCAAAGCTTCAAACAGAGATCAATCCAAGTGATCTCAGATGCAAGTGAGGAGTGGAGCCACACTGACTGCAGTACTGGGTTCCAGGCTCACAGTCCATGGAGTCAACAAAGTCTGTTGTAACTTAAAAAAAAAATCACATAGAATTGAACTTTGTAAGATTGATCCATTTGCTCATTCACAGAAGTTGTCTTATCTCAATTTAATTAAAATAAATGCAGATGTTTTATGAGAATGTGAATCAGTAACACTCCTATCTCCAAACCTACTATTCATGAACATGTGATTTCAAAATCTGGATTTTAATTTTTGTGAAGGCTGACCTATTTGGTCGCAGTATTCACATTTGGTCTTCTATCATGCAGTCTGTACGATAAACTCAGATCTATTTCAAATCTAAGTCCAGATCTACTATTAGTATTATTATGCATATTGAAATACACTGATGAACTGAGCATTAATATAGTATGAATCAGATTAATTAATATCAATCTGAACTATGCCTGCAGATTGGAATTAACGACTAATTGTTGGGGGCACCGAGTAATGCAGTCAAAGGAATGCTGTACACCAAAATGGTACAGTCATGTGAAATCCTGTCATTGTTGGATGGTTGTAGGGATCTAACATTCAATTTACTTTCTTCTAGGAAATACACCTGAAGTATTCAGCACTTCACACTCAGCCCATATGCAATAGTTTACGTATGGTACAGTGATGTGGGCATTTAATAAAATAAGAGATAGTCCAACTAGCCTCTCCTATTTAAAAAAATCAAAATGTTACTTCTGTGACAACCTTGAGACATTAGCCAGGATGACCTGTTTTAAATAATGTGGAGAAACACAACTGCTTCAGCCACTTGCCTGTTTTGATTACTGAACAGAGTGGTGCTCCTGATTTACAGAACAAAACTGCCATTTTAGATTTGTAACAATTTCCAGCGTTTAGTTTACCTCCCAGCCTGATTCCCGGCAGCTTGGATGCAAAAGTGTGAGAAACACTGTGACTTCCATTGTATTAAAATCCTGTCTAAGCTCCATCTTTAGGAAATATCTACTAAAGTCTGTTGTGGACAGATGAAAGCAAGGGCATGCCAGCAGGGTATGAATCAGCTGTGATCCAGAAGATGCCTGACAGTGTTAGTATGGTGCTGAGTCCAAGCTTACCTTGGGCTTAGACAGACAAAACTGCAGCTAGTTGGCTTCTGGTGGTATTGGACAGCGGATATATAATTATACTGAACTACTCTATTGCCTCAGATTCTTCCCTCATTTACACCAGTCCAGCTTCATGGAGGTCAGTAGCTTTGAAGTGGTAAGAGAAGTATTTGGCTTAGTTCCTCAATTTTATGCAAATATCCTATGTAACATCAAAAAAGGAAATTTAGAGAGGAGGTGGAATAGCATTTAGAAATCAAGACCAGAAAATGCCTGCTTGCTGTTGAAGTGTGTATTACTGCTGAAAAGTAGCTATAGTTGAGCTGTCAAGGGAAGTTTTTCCTTAAAAGGTAATTCAGAGTCTGCGGTTCAAGGAAACCATCGCAACTTTCATGTATTTACTTACCAAGGACTGAATGCAGAACCTCCAGTGATTGAACAAGCTGCTACAATTTGAATATGGGATAAAATCCATGTTCAAACTGCTTTACTGTAGACATAAAATTTAAGTGTGATAAAGTTAGCAGGTACCTGATTCATCAGGGTGATTCATGCCACCTAAGCTGGGCACCTAGGATTCCACACACAGGCAGTGGACAATTTAGGAACTCAACAGAGGACAGTATTGCTCTTCATTGCCAATATAGTGAGTTTACTGAACATTTATAGGTGTGATTCATTTTTGCAAGACACTGAGTGGACATCTGTCTAACTTCTGGGAAATGGTAGGCAAAGGTATATGTCTGGACAAGTACCGGAGTTTGGTCTTTAAATGTCCTGATGCATGGAGGAGTCAGAAGAGTGAGTGTTGTTTTGATGCTGTTAGTATTAGGCATAGTCTGAGCACATCTAATAAGTCTGGTCTCTCTGAGGTAGCATGTCAGAGCCTCATTGTCTGCCTCTGAGCTGCAACAAGTTAGACGTCTGTTAGAGCAAACCTGGCTGCTCCTGAGCACTCATAGGAGAAAAGGTTGTAGCACCTCAGGAACTCTGAGCACAAGAAGCTGAAAAGATTTTTCACTACCTCCAATATCACACAGTCCTGAATACTGGACCGGGTCATCATTTTGGACCTAGAGGTTGTTTTCACAGATAGCCTAAATTCATTGCAATCCCTGCACCTACTTGGTGAGAAGTGGTGTGATTCAGCAGACATAACCAAGGCACAGAGCAGGGAGTTGTTGACAGATGCCAATGGGAAAGGAGAGTACAAGGACTTGGGTGCAAAGGAGGTGACTGAACATGGCCCTAGGCACCCAAATTCCACAAAGACAAACATGGCCCAAATTCTCTGGCTAGCAGTGGTGGCACATTTCTACACCCTGTGACTTGAGCCCATGAGCACCGCAACATATATGTTACTAGAGGTGAGGGACCCAGTGTGGGACTTGCAGTGACCCTGGCCAGAGGTTAAGCGCTGGTATCTTCTCCAGGCCTACCTACATACTGGGTGGTTTTACTTGACACCGAACATAACCAGGAAGGAACTGCCGCAGTCCAGGGTGTAAGACAATTAGCCGAATTGTTTCTCCTAAAATTGGATTTGATTTACAGGTTTTTTTCACTCCTTCAGAGCTCATGCTCAAGAATTAATATGGCAATTATCGATCCCTTTTGTATACTATGGAAAAGGAGGTTCTAATCCTCAGAAGTGGATTTGCTCTGCTGACACATAAACAAAACCCTGGAGGGAGGAAGGTAAGGCATAAAGAAGTGTTGACAAGCTGTACACCGCTTGGTTATGCAAACGCAGATGCGGTAAAGGGCAAAGAGCAACAATTTTGCAAAAGTTGGAAGTGTGGGAACACTGGCGGTTGCTCTTTAATGATTATAACACAAAGGAATGCTGGCAACTTCTCCATTGACTTTACATTATCAAGCTGAGTCAGTGATGAGTAATAAGATATACTATTGGAAATCTCCTTTAATGTACCAGATTTTTATTTGACACTTTAATCCCCTAACTGACACATGTAAAGCTTTCTATGAAATAGTGTGGTGGTCCTGATAACACCAGAGAACTTCTGTTTGCAGATGTAGTGTATCATTGTTTGGAGATCAGGTTTGTGTGTGCTGCCTTGGTTGCTTGTAGCAGGGATTAGGAAAGTAAAAGGGGAATGAGGTAGAGACCTCATGGGTAAGCTTGTCATAAGTGTGTGTGATGTAGTTTTTGTCCATGGGTGGCCAGTTTGACACATCTGCCTTGCTCTTATCTTCCACAAATTAAGTCCTTTAAAGGAACATTTCCAAGCTGACATCCACAGTTGTGTCTCAGTACTGTAGCTGTTCAGTCTCTGCATTAGCACAGCTTGCCAGCCTAGCTCTGAGTCAGCAGCTAGTGGAGCTGGGTCCGTAAGTACAATGTTTGTGTTCCAGGTAGGAAAAAAAGAAAGGTTTGTTTCTTTTTCCTCTAAGTTTGTGTGTCTGTGTGCAGGGTCCCCAGTTTCTGTGGTGGTACAGGCCCTGCTCTCACAAGCCAAAGAGGTTGTTTGTCAGGCAAAAGATAAAAGATTCCTGCAGCCACTCAAACACATTCCTCATCTATTGATTTCTACCTCTGCAGTCAGGTCACAGGTTGGCATTTGTTGCAGACCCCATCAAATTTGCACAACCTATTTTTATGTCTCTTGACCTTACATGCCCCAAAGTGCTGACGAGCTAAATACAAGCCCTGAACACAAGAATATTGTTAGAAAATAACAGTGTATGTGAGTACACATGGCAGAACTAACACAGGGGAAGGTCTGAGGGAACACTTGCTGTCCTTTTATGACCTATCCAATGGAAAGAGTAGATAAGAGCCTTTACTGTAGAATTACCTTCCACTGGCTGCTGTGATGATGAAGCTGGTTAGTTTAGAAAAGCTTATTTTGGAGAAACTGTAGTGCAAATCTGCCTCTTCAGAGATTTAAGAGGAAAGGATTTTTCTTCCCACTTTTTCTTCAGATATTCCTAAGTTGCAGCTCAATAATTCAAGCCAGGACATGCAAGGAGCACGTTCCTTACGGTATGCTCACAACTACGCAGTCTGTCAGCAAGTGAAAATCATTCCATTGCTACATCACCCAGGCAGACATCTGAGACATAAACAGGGAGGCTTCCATGCCGCTTGCTCTCCAGCTTTTTCTTTGGATTTGGCTTGAAGTTAATCTTCTCTTCTTTGCCCTGTAGTATGCAGAGACATCTAGTGGCTGAGCAATCCTGAATACGGGAGTCTTGGATCATGAATTATGAAAGGCAGTAGGAGTGCCTCATCTGGTGAGGAACTTAGCATGTCCTGAGAGTTGGGCTGCCCTCCTTGGGCATCTTCTGGGAAGCAGATGGTCACTTCTGTGGATCAGGTCCTATGTTACTAATGCTGAAGAAAGTGTGATTCCATTTTCTTAAATTCAGAGCAGTAAATTTGAGTTTTTCCTTCTTAGTCAGGCCTTTGAGCAAGGTCCATCAAATGTATTGTTTGGCGATCAAGCATACCACTTCACAAAGGTCAGAGGTAGTTTTTGGTAGCACATTCAGTGCCTTGGTTTTCATTCTTCCATTTTTCATAAGATGTGTCTTACACAAAGTTTTAACCAAAGAGTGGATTTAAATATGCTCAATCCCATGGGCTACTCCTTTCCCTGCTGCTTTACTGGATATTAGCCCAGGCTCAGAGCCCACACTGTAGCACTTGAGAAGAACCAAGTAGAAGGTGTCTCCTGATTCACTGCTGTCCACTCTGCTTAATCCTGCCAGCTCTTCCTCTTGTTTCTTGCTCTATTGCACTCTAGACCTTGGCTTAAATCGATACCTGAGTGTGTGTTAACTAGAGGAGCCAGAACTTGAGATTAGACTCAAATCCACACTATGCTGCCTGTGCAGGTGCACCCACAGAGGGCAAATGGAGTTGACATTTCTCACGAAGTCCCTGCCCGAAATTGTTCTCGTTAAGGTAGTGAAGAAATCAGGGAATGGTGGATGTTCTGAGACTTTCAGTCTTGTACTGGAGTCGTTTCTGTAAAAGCAGTAGGGGAAAGCCCGATGGTACAGTGCTCTTCCTGGTTATTCCTTCCACACATTACTGGAGTGATTCTAAGTTCCTAATAAAATTCTTAACATGATTGATCTTAAAGAGCTGTGAGTCTCTGTGACTAACCACAGGGCAGAGTTGAGCCAAGAAAACTTTAATGGGAAGACTCTGAAGGCTTTTCTCACAAAGATCCAGGTAAAGGGATTTTAATCAGGCTATGGGTCTGTATAACACATACTATTGAAATGTAACAGCTCAGCTAAAAAATATGAACTTCTAGAATTTCTTCATGACACCCTCACAAAAACTTCACCAGCATATGTTTGCCCCTTTTTAGGGGTGGTTCTTAAGGTTTTACCCATAACATTCTTCATTAACAGATGCCAAGATATCTCCTGAGACACTTTTTGAATAGGAATTTCCATCTGGCGCTGCATCCTTAGAAGCTGTGACTTGGCTTCTTTGTCTGCAGGGTGGTTAATCTTAATGAGGCAAGCACAGCAATTTGCTGAGCAGAGATATATGCTTATCAGATCCTATTACTGAGCTGAATCGCTTTTATAATTATTTATTCTGACTTCAGTAGATGAAGCAATGTGAAAACACTTAAACCCAGAGCTTTCATTAGGAAGACACAATCTCACACTTCTGTGAACAACTGAAAGCTGCCTATACGGAAATGGCTAACTATACTGGTATAGTTGTCCCAGTATATCCTGCCAGTTAAACTTCCCATGCCCTTCTTATCTCAAGATAAATGTCGTGATTTACATTACGTTGAGGTGATCTCCATAGAAAAGAAGTATTTTTACACTGGGAGAGCAGTGTCCATAAAGGAAGAATTTTACTGGCATAGCTAAGCTAGTATAATTATACTGGCATAATTATGCTGGTAATTTTCCCTGTGTATACAAGCTATGAGTCTCAAATTGTGCTTCACTGGCAGAAGAGCCTCCTTTGTTGGAGAGATTCTTTAGATCTGAATCAGGTCATTAATAAGTGCTTCAGCATTCAAGTCAATGCCTGAAACTTTATAATGAATTTTACTCTTTGCATCCCAGAGAATCCCAAACTGTTTTATGCTTGTAACAGACTGCACAAAAACTCATCCTCTGCTGATGAAAAGCCAGCTCAAGGGAGAAGTATAACAGTTACTTCACATCAGCATCATCAGCGATTACATGGTCTTGTGGAGACAGGAATCAGCAAACACTGGGAAATATCAGCAGATGGACATATGTCTGGTTTTGTTTCTTTGCCTTTTTAGTTCTTCTCTCACTTTTTACTTACGTAGCCTGTTTTGCTCCCTGCTAATGAGATTTATGTTCAAATGGGGGCTGCTATGTGTCACTTGTAATACATATGTAAACAGTTGCTGTGCGTGACAGTTTATGAGAAGAGATGAAGGCACATCCAATAACCATGTGAAATGGCATAAGTAATTTGAACAGAAATATCTTCAATGACAACAAGTCATCAGGACCACAATGTGCTGCCTCATGTGAAAGATAACCATGTCAAGTGGATGAGGCTGTTAACACAGTCACAGCCTTTGCTAAATATAGTCATATACACTTATCAATTGAACTGGAAGTATGCAGAACAGCAAAATAAAAGGCTTAAATGATCATTAGACAAAAGGAAGCTAAACATGGTAATAACATGTTCTATAAATAGCAATGTAAAGTCACCAATCAGTGGGTTTTCTTTATTAGTAATTATTACAGAATTAAATTAATTAGAATTTACAATAGGTTTCACAGAATCACAGGGAAACTGATCTGAGTCAATTGGGACCAGCCTCCCTTTCATACAGGACTACTGCCAACACCTGCTGTCAGCTGTGGCTTTGCCTAGCCAAGTCAAGAAAAATCCCCAAGACTGGTGATTTTGCAGCATCTCTGAGTACCTGCTCCAGTGCTACTCTTCTAGTAAACTTTTTTTCTTATGTCCAATCTGAACCTCCCAAGCCACATCTTGTGACCTTTGCCCACTGTTATACCATCTGCCACTACTGATAAGAATTTGCCTACAGTGCCTTTGTTACCTCTTTGTAACATTTCAAATTGTTGTATAGTATGACTATTCACTCCATGGCCTCCTCTTCATCAGAAAAAACAAGCCCAGTTTTATCAACTTCTTGTATGTTATCTCCTCTGTCTTCTGGACCATTTTGGTAGCTCTCTGCTGAATCAACTCCAGTTTCTGCACATCTCTCTTGAACTTGGGGGTGGGAGGCATCCACACTGGGACACAGTATTCCAGGTGTGCAGAGGAGGAGTACAATTTGATCTGCTGGACACACTCCTCCTAGTGTTGCCCAGTATGTGGTTTGACTTATTTGCATGGAGACCTTCTTGTTGGCTCATATTCAGTCTGGTGTCTACTTATCCTTTTCACCAGGCTTCTCCCAGGCAGCCTGTGTACTGATGCTTGGACTTGTCCCAGCCAAGTGCAGAACATGTCACTTTTTTGATATTCATAACATCATTTGTTAGCCCCATCTTCACATTTATGAAGGTCAATCTTGGGTGAGGCTCTGCCTTTCAGTGTGTCAACCTCTCCTAATTTCCTAGCATCTTCAAAAGGGCTGAGGATTCATTCTGTCTTATTATCCAGGTCACTGATACTGTTTGTTACTGACCAACAGCTGGTTGTCAAGACATTGATCGATAGCCTTTGAGATCAACAGTCCAGGCAGCTTTCATTACATCTAGTGGTTCATAAATCCTCAGTTTCCAGATGAAGGGATTGTGGAGGTGGGTCAGAAGTCTTAGTGAAATCAAGTATACTTTATCCACCACTGTCTCCTCATCAATATAAGAAGACACTTCATGACTGGAGGCAATCAGGTCAGTCAAGCATGATCTGCTGTTGGTAAATCAACACTAACTGTGATTACCTTCTTGTCCTTGCACTTGTGACTTGTACCAACAAGACCCCACTTGTTTTACAGTATAAGAGAAAACAGTAATCCACAAAGATGAAATTCAATCTTGGTCAGTCTTCCCAGCTACTGCTTCTGACCCTACAGCTGAGGCTCAGAGCCTTCACTGTGGCATCTGAGAAGAGCTGAGGGGAAGTGTCTCCTGGTGTACTGCTGTCCACTCAGCTCAGTCTTGCAAAGCTCTTCCTCTTGATTCTTACTCTCCTTGAGCAAGGTCCTCTAGACCTTGGCTTGCATCCACATGGAATGTGTGCTTACATACAAACAGAGCAAAAGAAGATCCAGAATTGAAATTAAACTCATATCCATACTATGGTGCCTGTGTAGGTGCATCCAGAGAGGGCAAACTTCACCTGACTGCCAGAACTTTTCAAATATGATGGAGACTGCCTTGGCAACTACATCAGCCAATTCCCTCAGGACTCTGGGATGCATCTTGTCATGTCCCATAGACTTATACATGTTCACGTTCCTCAGGTGGTCACAAACTTTGTTCCTCCAGTTCCCCTTTTGCAGCCCATCCAGTTGAGAGATGTCAGAAGAGAGATTGCCAGTGAAGACTAAGGCAAAGAAGTTATTGGTTACTCCCATTCATTTCTTTTGTTGCCAGAGTTTTAAGAAAAATATTAGCCTCAGTTAGACATTGGTCTTGATCCCATGGATACTCCAGGGTGACACATAATAATACACATGTCTGTGTCCTGAATTTTTTCCTTTTGCTTTTCCAAGAAACCTTTAAGGAGCACAGAAGGATGTGTAGGACTTTATATCTTACAGTGAGACAAGTCCCAGAATTTCTCATTCATAAATTCCAGTATTGTTTTGTCACAGAATTGAAATCCAAAGGACATCAAAATCCTCTGCAACTCTTCCTGCTACTACTTTTTATTTGATGCCCAACTCCATACATGGAGCTGTTAAAAAAAAAGATCATCCAATCACACTGTACTAAGTGACAACTTTGCCTCATTTTCCCAGTCTGCATTAAATGAGGAGAATGAATTATATCCTTTAAGCATTAACTAGCAGGGAGGCATAAAGAGTATTAATTTAGGCAATAAATTGTCTTCCAAAATTTGTTTTTTTAATTCTGTCATGATGAAAGCCATTGCATATAGGTAAATTATTTTTTTTGCTCTTCATTTGCCCTGTTAAATCTGGCTTTCTCTAATGCTTCTTTGTAATACAGAAGACTAAATGGTCTCCTCAGCTCAACTCCCACATACAAATCCCACTTGGTCTAAAAGCTGCTAGGTGTGGGAGTAATTTAGTTAATCTATTTGCCATTATCTGGGCCAAGATTTTAGCATCTGTGCTTATTAATGAAATAAGACTATGTGAAGGGCATAACAATTGATCTTTTCCAGGTTTAGGAAGAGTGTTAGGACATTATGAGCCTCCATAATGATGACAGCACAGTTCCATTACCAGACCTGACTGTAAACCTTCCTAATGAAGGAGCTGTCAGTTCCTCCATAATATTTAACAATAGTTTATGGTTTATGCATTAGATCTTTTCTAAGGCTATTTGTGGCTTGATCATGTTCTCACAAAAGCCAGTGTTGTGCTTTTCTTCCTCATGATGGTTTTTCATGTCATTTCACATGACTTGCAAAATCACATCTGTTCATTTCAGGGCTGTCCGACTTTTGCACTTTGCAGAGACATAGTTTTGGTTATGGGAGCAGTCAGTAGCAATGCACTGAGCTAGTCTGCTGTGTAGCACTAAGGCACTACCCCAGTCATGGGAAGGAGATAAGTATCCCACAGACCATCACTTGCACCAGGTCAACCCTATTTTAAAACCATCTTGCCTATATTTTCTGTGGAAACCTTTTTAAGGGAAGCATTTTTAATTCAGATGAAGTCAGCTGTGGCTATAAAGAAAGTGACCTTGTTCAGGGCAACAAACAAAAATTCTCCAACTTTGTACTTTTATTAATCATTTGTCCCTATCTACTCTTTCTGTAATCATAATCAAAAAGAGAAAAAGAGAGAGTTAGGAAGAAACAACCCCCCCCGAAACCTCTGTGTGGCCTGTTAGCCATACACCCACATGCTTTCAAAATGCATAAGATAGAGCATGTGCACATACACTTGTGTGTGTGTGTAACATTTTTATTAAGTATTAAATGAGAGGAAAGAAAAACATGTCTCTGGTGAAGCTGTTGCATGTGTTTATCAAACAGTGTAAATCTTGTAATCCAGAGTCTAAACGTTTGTTTGAAGTAACCAAAGAACAAACTCTTTCAACAGCCACAGATTGCATTTGAGTTCTCTTTCTCCTCATACATCCAAACCGATCTCTTTCCTTTTCTTTTGACGTTTTCAGGCAACTATCGAAAAAGATTTAATGGGCAAATACTGCCAGATCGGTATAGCTGCACAGAATTTCTCTAGTCAGTTTAGCAGAATGTGTTGACTGTGAATTTGTTTTGCAGTGGCACAAGATGGCTTGATACTCCTGTCCAGGTTAACGATGTCCTGCCAGAACCATTGTGCTAAAGGAAAAGTGTCCTTTGCCTTTCCGACACCTGTGATGGAACAAGAATTAGGCAAAAGCAATTAGTTAATATTTGTCCAGTGGCTTATCTACACAGGGAAGGCAGGCAAAAGGGATTTGGTGCTTCTAGGAAAAAATTGCCAGCCAAGAAAAGAAGGTTTCAAGTCCAGTGCTGAACAAAATGTTCTCAATGTAACAGTTGACTCTTTCAAAAAAAAAAAAAAAAAAAAAAAAGGCACAGGAGCCTGTTAATTTTGATAAAAGCAAAATGAGAAACAAGTGAAAAGAGTAATTTCTAGGTTTTCATTTTACTTCAGTACTTTCAAAAGTTTCCTTCAGTGTGACTACGTTAAACTTAGAGGGTATAACAGTTATTTAATTATATTTACAGGTTTCTCTTAAAATAAGCATAGAACTAAATACAACGGTATAATCTATTTAACATATACACTAGCATTAAAGGTGTTACAAATGAAAACTTTATATTTCTTGCACGTGTTTTGGTGGTGTTTTGAAGAAATTATTTCAGACTGAAAAAAAAATATTTATTTTGCAGGGCTTAAAACTGCATCTCCTTTATACTAAGAGCATAGTATTATTTTTGATATGCTGGGACTGCCTGTGAATGGAGATTCCATTTTCTTCATCAATCAGTTCTACTGAAGATATATTGGACTACTGACTTCTTGGAACTAAATAAGCCATTTGTGCTTAGCCTAAATAGTCTGTTCTTTGTCTGACATTTACTTTTACAGAGGCAAGTTCTGAACTTTTGCATCTGTCTTAAAGGATATCCTTCCTTCCGATATACTCCATCACATATTTGTTCATGTGTAAGTATTGATACCTGGAAATCAGTATGATTTATATGACTGAGTACAGAATTCAGTTTAGGCACTACATACACATGTAATTGGAACATGCACAGGAACTCCTGGGCCATGTATATAGAATCATAGGATCTTTGCATTGGAAGGGACTTTAACCTCATCTAGTCCATCCTCCCTGCAA
>NW_010552772.1:0-424 GCF_000687285.1 Phaethon lepturus
TCTTTACCCACCAGAACAGCGTCTCTGTGACGTGAACGCCACTCTTGGTGTTTTGCAGGCATACCTCCACGATGTGGTAGGAATCCTGGGATCGTCGGTGACTCTCTCCCTTCCTGAAGGAAGTCTCTATGAGAGGAATGCCATTCTAGCTGTTCTGGAGGTATCTGTCTCTGCTCCAGGAGGACTTCCTGGGTTGGAGGGGCTTCGGTAACCACCGGAAGACTGTCTCTATGACAGGAATGGCACTGTAGCTGTCTGGGCAGTTACACCTCTATGCTGCGGGAGGAAAGCTCTCTTTGGAGCGGGGTCTCTATCTCCCTGAACGCCGCCTGTATGACCGGAACGCCCGCCTAGCCGTCCTGGAGGCGTGTCTCCAGGACATGGGAGGAATTCCAGGACTGGCGGGGGACTAGGAGCTGGTGGA
>NW_010552773.1:0-417 GCF_000687285.1 Phaethon lepturus
TCCCTTCAAGAAGATCAGAGGTGAGATCAGCCCTTCTTTCTGGAACTGCCCACTGGAAAGTGGAGTGACGACTTTTCTGGAGGAACCTGAAACCCCGCTTTGTAGTTGTTTTTCCTTGCAGCTCGCGTACTCGTGCCTCTAGGGTCAAGGTAGGTTTTCCATCCCACCTCCTCATGTCCTCTCCATAGTCATGCAACTGAAACCACAGGGTGGCTCACGGTGTGTATCCTCTATATCCTCTCTCTTGAGCAGAAGAGTGCTTACTCCTAATGGCTGAGACACTGGTCCGTACGGGTGGAGGGTAGGGCATATCCTCTTTGAATTGCCGGAACTCCCGGGACAGTTTCTCTACAGCAGAGATGCAGGCCTGTAGGGAAGCAGAAAGTCTTTCTTTGTATTGCCGGAGTTGGCCAGCCA
>NW_010552774.1:0-8352 GCF_000687285.1 Phaethon lepturus
GGCGCTGGATTAATGGTTGGACTAGATGATCAAACAACCTAGTGTTTCTGTGATTCTGTGATTCTGGAGGTTGTCTTGCCCCTGTGTTGGCCAGTCCTGCTTGGGCCTCTTTGATGCAGGCTTTCTGTACTAGTGTGCCTAGTCATTTTGTGCTTTTGCAGAGCACTTCCTTGCTGACACTCCACTGGGGACTGATGTGCTTCCAACTGCCCAGGGAAAGCTGAGTCCACTGTTCTTCTAAAGGGGACAACGATCTCCTAACATCTGCTCCAAAGAGATGTCTTGTTTCTCTGGTGATTCCCCATGTCACTGGAAACTAGACTGCACAGGCATCTGCTGTCTAATCACAGGGATGAGTCTGCAATGGGTGAAATGCTGTAGTGATGCAATATTTTCTGCTTTCAGGAAAAGGACCCAGGGCAGCTCTTGATGCTGGTGGCATGTGGCTGTGACCTAGACAGCAGTAAGTACTCTGTGTGCAGCACACTGATCAAAATGGCCCTTGTCATTTGAAGCTCAGCTGTGCTGGTGGACATTTGCCACTTGAAGTGGAACTATTTAAGTTAGCTATAAATGAGCACAGTAGGGAACTAAAAGCAGTCTAGGTTTTGGACCATCAGGTAGGTAGGCCAGTCAAATACCTTGGAAGTTTTTAAGGTGGTTATGGGAAACGTTGTTAGATACATGCCATGTAGAGTTTCTTGGTGATTGTCTTCCAAAAGATTGCAAACAACCTAACATTCAGTTTTTAAAGCTTCGAGAAAGGCAGTCTCATTGTCTAGAATCAGCTGCTTTTCTGTCTCTCAAACATTTTTATGCCTAAGCCATCCTGTCTGCATATGTATTTGTAAACCATGTCCACAACTAATGTGCCACAGAGCACCTGGAGCACTGAGGCTGTCACTTGCCCCCATCCCGATAGCACACAAAGCATTGGCAAGCTTCACTAGTGTCTTACAGAGATGCCTGATGCCAAAACATTCTTATTATTCACTGTACATCTACTACAAAATATCAAATCACTACAAGGTCAATTATTATTATTCTATTAACAGAAATGTGTGCCCTTTCTTAGAGAAAGGTAATTTCTCACTTACATCTGAGGTCCTACCCTTTCTTCTGCTAAGTACTCTTATGTATAGATCATGGACGTTAAGAAAACTAGTAGCTAGGTCTCTCAAGAGCCTAATTGCACTCTATTCCTAATCCTTCACAAGCTTTATTGCTAAAAGCCTTAATTAAACAAGAAAGACCTTAAGATGTTTAGCACAGTGCTACATCAGGGAGCTCTACAGAAGATCATTTACTTTTCTGAGAAACCAAGCAGCTTCTGGTACCTGTGTTAGCTCAGCGGTTTTACACTGCACTGGAGTTTGAAATGTAGACATTATGTGTAAATATGTGTAAGGGTAGTGGAAACAACTGAAGGTCCCTGTTAAAACCAGTGTGAACTTACGTTACAAGTGCAGTGTAGGTATGTCCGTTTTGGGGATTACAATGGCTTTGTGAAAGAGAACCTTCCTCTTGAGAGCAGAAACTTTCACAAATTTCTGGGGACATGGATTGCCTTTCACTAGCAAATGATGAGCCCTTGTCCTTCAAACTGAGCTGTTAGTTAGCAGATGAGAAGCATGGACTCTGTTCTTGAGCCTTCCACTTCTCTTGGACAGGTCACATCCATCTGACGTGTCTTACTTTACCCATTTGGAAAACGGAGCTCAGGGTGTTGTATTTTCCTTCTGCACTGAGAGAGATATGAAGGGGTGGTTAAGAGCTCCCATTATTCTAACAAATCAGAAATATCCACTTGTAGAGCTGGAGCATTGGAGATGGGCAAAAACAAAGGATGGAAACCTCTTCATGGTATGATCGTGGCTCCTAGGAAACTGAGGAATCTTGCAGATGGCTGTGGTGGATCTGACTCGCATGTTCAAGGTTTTGTTGATCAAAATTAAAGTCAGGAAATAATTTTCCTCTGTGACTTATGGGGAACGTTGTTATTTTTTGTTTGCTCATTTGTTTGGCTTTCTGCATCTGGAATTAAGATGTTGGAAATACCTTTGTCCTCTCCTTTCTATCTCTAGTGGACACAACCGCTTTGTGGTCTTTGAATTTCTCTTCTGGGGTGTGTTACATGGTGTTGGGAATTGTGCGCAGTTGTAGCTGTGGCAGTCTTGGTTGTGTTTTCCTGCCCTACCTTTCTTGCAGATTTTTTTCCCCGTGGATGATGCAACATACATGTGAAATAAAGAAAGTCTGAAATCCAGGCCTCTGAGCATCCTCAAACACAAGAAGACCAGACCTGAGGATGCTTGTTATTTTTCTCTGGCCTTCCCTTGCTCATCACCATGGGACAGCTTAGACTCCAGTCCAGCAATGTCCTTTGTTTCAAACATATTTTGCCAAACTTAAGAAAAATGGTCACATCTCATGGACTTCCTTTGACTTTGGGCTTCAGTGCCTGGTATTCAGAAGGCTTTCAAACATTTCTGAAGTTGTGCCACGTCCCTTCAGTGTCTGACAGTTGTATTAATGTAATTATCCCCACCAGGTCGTCTGTAACCAGCAGCCAGAGCTTGATTGGGTTAGTTAGCAGCTCAAGCAGAGTGAAGGGCCAGAGCTCTGAAATCAATTAATGACAGTCAAGATCAAATTGAAAATATTATTGCCTTCTCCTTACTGGGAGTCAGGCCTGTGCAAAGTGGGGTCTGCATGTCATACACAATTACTTCAAGGCTGAGAGCTGCAAGTCAACTCATTAATTTTTCTCTGTGCTTTGCTGAAAAGATACAGACATTTTTGCAGTTGGGATAGGTTCACAGAGTGCACAGCTTACAAAACTAAAGGAAGCAGAACTGCAGTATTTTGGATGCTTCTCTGATGTCAATAATAGTGCAGTAGGATGCAGTAAGTATCAGTGAATGCTGGTCATGTTTGGCTGCTGTGCTCACCTGTACTTTTGCATCACGAGAAAGAAGCACAAAAGATAATATTTCAGTGACCAAAGAGATGTTTTTTGCATGAGTGTGCAAGCAGATGGGGGACTCCTTTACAGGCCACAAGCGCCACATGCAAGACATGGGACTGTGCATTTACCTTACTGTAATTCCAGGTAAAATCAGGGTGGCAGCAGAGACTATGGCCAAACAGTAATGGGGTGAAAAAAAACCAAAACCCAAATTTTCAAATGTGACTGGAGACTTGCATGCCTCAGGGCTCAGTTAGATATGCCTTGACAGAGCCAATGTTTGGCAGAAGACAACCCATATCTCTATAAAACCGGCAGTTTTGCATGTTTCCTCTTTAACCACAGTCATTCCTGAAATCATAAGTCTCTCCTGAAAACTGGAGTCAAGAAAGCCAAATAGCTTTTTCAAAGTGCAGGGCAACCTTTAGCTGTTTCAATGCATGAAGCTGGGTGAATGAAGCCTGTATGAATAATAGATGTTAAAAACACAGCCACCTTTTCTACTCTTGCAATGTAAGGAAAGAGGTGGCAAAGCCTTCAGATGTGTCCATTAGTGAAAATTATTCCGCAAATTCTCTTGTAACTCCTGCAGCCACCAGCAGTTCTCCAAACCACTTGCCACTCTGAGCTATGTCAGTGAGCTGTGGCTGGTCTGATAAGTGAGCTGGTGGTGGCTTTCTCCTTGACTGGATGGCTGCACAAGCACTTCGAGCATAGATACCTCTATCTGATGCAGTTGAATATGCAGCCTAATGAATATTCAGGCAGGCGATTTGAAAATTCACTTTTGTGTGCACTTGGGTGCTCACCTGAATATTCTTGAAAAGCAAACAGCAAGGGGGACCCCGCACACTCCACAGCACTGGTATTTCATGCAGGAATTAGAGACTCAGAAGTAATTTCACTTGTCCTCTTAGCATAAGGATGCCAGGTGACAGCATCCTGGGACTGTTATATCCCAGTGCTTTGTACAGCTGCTTCTCTGCCTGGTGCTGCCCTCCTGGCCATCTCGGGGGGCTCGTTCTCATGACAACACATTCTTCATTGTAAGGAATGAAAACCCACCAGAACCTGCCTGGAAGATGCAGTTGAGTGTTGCTGACCCTGCCCAGTACTCACTGTACTCATTGCCCGGAAATTCACTTGAATCAGAAAAACCCTTTTGCTTCCAGAGCTCCCAGACTAAGGGGACATTTCACCTCGGTGTGTGAGTGTGTGTCTTATCAAGGAGCTGCTGTGCCAGCCAAAAAGGGTCTGCGTTTTTCCAGGCTGCCTTCCTGTATTACTCGGGGAGCGAGAATTAAGACATAGACTTAGTTTCAGTGTTCAGTCAGAGTGGAGAGCATGCAAATAATCACTGTTCTAATTAGTCTAATTACTTCAGAGATAGCAGAGTTTTCCCCAGGAACTTTTGCTCAGTTGCTTGGCAAAGTAAACATATGGCTAATTCAGACCTCTGTGGCGGATCAGCTGAGCAAGTACATCCCCAGGAGATGCTGGGAGAGCTGAGGGGAAGCCTCCCATCTGAGCACACCCAGCACCACGAGGGGCTCTCGTGGAGGCCTGTACCCTCTCTGGCGCTTGATGTGAAAAGGCACTGTCTTTTTGGGGTCCCACAGAAATTACAAAGCCATGGTCAAGACCATTTAACTCTCCCCTCTCCAGCAAGGGTGTAAAGGGGATTTAAATCAAGAGAACTTGTGCAGAGAAGGAGGAAACACTAAAATATCAGCATGCCTGATGAATCCGTAGTGAATAACACTGTGCTGCACTTGCACTGATCTTCCGCTGCTGCTCCCCCATCTGTGTGTGCTTTCCAAGGTGACCGGTCCCTGTCCTCCTACCCTGGTTGTGCTCTGCTAGCTCTATACAGGGGTCTGGGGAGTTTGGCCCTTGGTTTCTGCTCCTTAAAAGATGTTTCATTTCCAAGAACTTTCCAACCTGTCACTTCTAAAGAGACAGCCTGATTCAGCACTCATCATCAGGCGCTGCAGGGCTGCGTCCACAGTCCTGCTCACAGCAGTCTTAACACAACCAGCTTTTGCCGCTGCAGTGCTGTCATTAATCCAGTGCAGCACAGCCTGTGCTTACAGCAGTCCACATTTGCAGAGGCACTCAGGGAACATAAAACTTTTGCTTTGTATTTACTGCAAGAGAAAAAACACTTGAGCATGACATCTCTTTCCTTTCTCCCTTGCTTGGTGGCCCTTTGCCCAGCCCTGCTGCCTGAGGGGTCCTTCATCTCACACATGTCAAACACAGCTCTTTCACCACTTGTGGTTGCAAGCATGGGGCACCAACTTTTAGCAGTATTGCATCAAAAGGTGATACTCCACAAGGCCTCTTACATCCCATACAAAAGATTCCCATCTGCCCTCCTTCAGGTAGTGGTTTAATCCCTCCTCTGTCCACCTGGGCTGTCAGAAGGTCATGTTTTTGAGCTGCAGATCTGCCTGGTTTCACCACAGCTCTGCAGTCATGGGCAGGTCCTGATTTTACTTCCTTGTCCCTACTGCAGGGGCATGGGTAGCACGTGGAGGGACTGTCATTCAGAGCTGACCAAAGAGCTCTGGGACAGGGAGAAATGGTTTTATGAGAAAGCAGGAAATAGAGAAGTTGTTTCTCCTTTGAGAAATTTGGGCTACAAGTGTTTTTCCACTTTGCCACTTGTTTTGACAAGATATATTTTCAACACATGCCACATTAGTTTTGGGGTTTTCTTTTTTTTCTTCCTCCCTTTCATGAAGAGTATGAAGTGTGATTTTTGCCCTTTTTCCCCCTTTTCTACTTTGCAACTTTATAAGTGTTTCCAATTCATGAAAGTGACACTGTGATAAATTCAGTTTTCTTTTTCAGCTCCATCACTTTTCCAAAAGTTGAGAAAGTTTCAAGAAGCTGCAAGTGAAAAAAGGGGGAAGATGAAAGGAAAGGGAAAAAAAGCCCCAAACCTGATTTTTTCTTGCATTCATATATAAAACCAAGAAAATACAAGCTTCCTGTCCCTTCATAGCTCGATGTTTGAGACTGGTGGGACAAAAGCCCCTCTGAACAAGCCATCTTGGACTGCTGAGGTTATGTTTTGCCTCGGCCAGGTCCTATAGCCTCTATCACCACTTGCTGCCACTGGGGCTCAACGGGGAAGCAGCAACTAAGAGCTGGAAGACAGAAAGGAGCTTCTTTTCATCACCTTGCAGTTGGCCCTGACCTGGTGAGCAAAGTCAGCAGGGGCCAATCAACCACTCTACATTTATTTCCCCTGCACCTTCAAATTATTCTGCCCCAACAGAAAATCAGCCAAGTTACCTGAAATCACTGATGACTGGAGCAGATTAGGAACATGCACAAGGTCAGGAACTGCTGCCATGCAGTTTAAAAAGCTCCTTGTCACCTCTCAGCAGTTGTTCTTTTTTTTTTTCAGGCAGTCCAAGCAGCATAGGGGTGGCAGCACCAGCTTGCCTGGTGATACTGACTCTCCACTGGTTTTATGTTCCTGGGTGACTTCCAGATGTACAGGAGGGGTTCCAACAGACATCCCACAAATTAGAGACCACAGCCCAACTGAGAGTATGGATGAACCCTGCCAAGGTATCAGTCCCTGCAGGACTGCTTCCCTGTTTCTAAAGATGTTTGTCTTACAATGTTGTGCAGCCATTCTCCCTTCTGAAATGCTGCCAGTTTGGGGCTGTCACTGTGATAATTTTTTTCATGATGCAAATAGGCCCTCTTGCCTGCCTACCTTGCCTGTCATTCCCGTCTTTCTCATTTGGCTGCCTGCTGTGTCTATGCACTGGAGACTCTTGCAAAGAAACCCTTCACACCCACCAATTTAATAATCCCCTTGAATATGGAGTGGATTCTGCCTGGGCAGCCTTGCAGATCTGCTTATGAATAAATTAGCTCTGCTTTGTGAGACTAAATACATCTGCATGCTCTGGAAACATTCGTAATGACATTTGAAATGTAATCATATGTTAGAGATGGGAATGTGTTTGTTGCCATTGTGATTTATTTTTCTCTTTTTCATTAAAAAAACTGGAGTGTTTTCCTGTCCTGCCTAAGTTGATGACCAGTAGTGGGAGTCTAACTGGTGTTTTATAAGATCATGGAAAACAATGTCTGTTTTTCCTCACTCTGCTGAGAACAGTGTTGCCCTGACTGTGTCCCCGGCAGAGAGCTGTGGGAGTCAGCCCTGTAGCTAACGGCACAACCATGCATATACAGGCTTCTCAGGGCCTCTTCCTGCTCCATCAGCCTGTGGTCTTCCCTCTGGTGGCATGCACTTATGTTTTTCCTTTGCATGGTGTTCAACCCTATATCTACTCCCTTCTATGCTGAGACCTGAGGGCCAGTGGTATTGCTTGATGCAAAATCCTTCCTGCGGTCTCCTAACTGTGGGGCCATGCTGATGGCTCCTCTGCTTTAGAGCAAGTCCAGTGAGCAGAGTCTCACCTGGCCAACCCCTCAGTCCCTGTTTGAATCTTCGACTTGTCCTCTCAAAAGATGAGTCTGGAACTGGCAGAAAGGGATAGCTTCCAGTCACTTTACCTTCCTAAATGGCTCTTTGCTTTCTGCCCTGCTGCCTTGCTGATGTTGGTTTGTGATATCAGGGAGCAGCATCTTACGCTGACTCCCACTTTGGCCTGAGTTGTTTTGTTTCTGCTTCAGAGACCTGTGAATTCTTTTGAGTTCCAGGCCAGTGGCCAAAAGTTGTAGCAAGGATTTTGGCCCTGCAGCCTTTCTAATCTGCACGAGTGTTCAAACTACTGTGCCATTAGTACTTCCACAGTACAAACTTCTCTCAGTGCAGAAATGCTATCTCACACCTGAGAAAACAATGACAAATTTTGCTGAAGCTGATACACTCCCCAAAAATACTGATTTAAAGCAGTGAGCATTATCAAGTAGAGGAATGTTCCAGCAAAAAATGAATGTGCTTTAGGTCAGCACGTTCATACCTGTATAGAATCATAGAATGGTTTGTGTTGGAAGGGACCTTAAAGATCATCTAGTTCCAACCCCCTGCCAGGGGCAGAGACACCTTCCACTAGACCAGGTTGCTCCAAGCACCATCCAACCTGGCCTTGAACATTTAGAGGGATGAGGCATCTACAACTTCTCTGGGCAACCTGTTTTAGTGCTTCACCACCCTGATTGATAGTGAAAAATTTCTTCCTTGTATCTAATGTAAATTGACCTCTTTCAGTTTAAAGCTGTTACCCCTTGTCCTGTCACTACACACCCTTGTAAAAAGTCCCTGGAGAGCTTTCCTGTAGGCCCCCTTTAAATCCTGGAAGGCTGCAATAAGGTCTCCCTGGAGCCTTCTCTTATCCAGCCTGAACAACCAGTGGTATTTCCCAGGGCTCGGTTCTGGGGCTGATCTTGTT
>NW_010552775.1:0-4442 GCF_000687285.1 Phaethon lepturus
AGCAGAAAAGGACCTGGGGGTGCTGGTTGACAGCCAGCTGAACATGAGCCAGCAGTGGGCCCAGGTGGCCAAGAAGGCCAACAGCGTCCTGGCCTGTATCAGCAATAGTGTGGCCAGCAGGAGTAGGGAAGTGATCGTGCCCCTGTACTCGTCACTGGTGAGGCCGCGCCTCGAATCCTGTGTTCAGTTTTGTTCCCCTCACTACAAGAAGGATGTTGAGGTGCTGGAGTGTGTCCAGAGAAGGGCAACGAAGCTGGTGAGGGGTCTGGAGCACAATTCTTATGAGGAGCGGCTGAGGGAACTGGGGTTGTTCAGTCTGGAGAAGAGGAGGCTGAGGGGAGCCCTTATCGCTCTCTACAGCTACCTGAAAGGGGGTTGTGGCGAGGTGGATGTTGGCCTCTTCTCCCAAGTAACCAGCGATAGGACGAGAAGAAGTTATGCCAGGAGAGGTTTCGACTGGATATTAGGAAAAATTTCTTCACCGAGAGGGTGGTCAAGCATTGGAACAGGCTGCCCAGGGAGGTGGTGGAGTCACCATCTCTGGAAGTGTTCAAAAAATGTGTGGATGTGGTGCTTCAGGACATGATTTAGGGGAAACGGTGGCGCTGGATTAATGGTTGGACTTGATGGTCTTGAAGGTCCTTTCCAACCTTAATGATTCTGTGTGATTCTGTGATTGTATGCCTTGGAGTTGCCTTGTCATACCAGCACAGGGTTTTGCTGTTTTTAAGGGCAGAGGAAGAAATGAGCTGGCTAAATAAAGAGGGCAAGTGTTCACACAGTGCCCAGACTGGAAACCTAGAGAGATTTCATAATAATCTGATGCTCAGAGAGTGCAATAATATGAAGGACCAGTTCAAAGCCATAGAAGCAGCTGTAGAGTTTAGTAAAAGGTCCTATGATTGTCTGTTAGCTTCTCATTTTGAACAGTATATCATTTCCTGATGTTTTTCGCTGATTGATTCAGTGGCTTTATCAGTTTTTAGTGACAGTATTTGATTTCTACATCCTTTTCAAAGTTTCAATATAAAATCAGAAGCTTTTTGTCAGACTTGGTTGTCATCCCTCATTCCTTCTTTTCAGCTGTGGCTGTTTGTTTACTGAATTTATTCCACCTACCCTCCACTTATTAGCTACATATTGTCTCCATAGCAATCCCCCTCGTCTTCTCAGCACAGAAGCAAAAGGAGAGGCTTGGTAATTGTGATTTTAGATGCAAGGTGTCATTTGAATGCTTGCAGGAGTGTAAACAGCAGGAGATATGGCATTTCTGACACTTTTGTATAGCATCACTGTGTGCATTATTTTTTCCATATTCATGTTTGATCAAGCATGTGCAAATTTTCATTTATCTTGACTTACTTTAATATTGGTTTTGCTCACATTTTATAATCATTAACAACATGAACTTAATAATCCTGTGCTCTCCTCTTCAGCTGCTTTCCTTGTGCAATTTTACATTTACACAACAAGTCTTAAGAGGCCTTTACAAATTATCATTCCCATAATGTTGGAGGAAATCACTTGATTAAACTCCCAAGATAACGGGTGAATAAGACTCTTTCTTCCACAAACCTTTGCCATATCTTTTCTTCCATTTTTGCTTTTTTACAACAAATGTAGTACTGTTAATATGAATAAAGTTCACTTTCTCTCCACAGTCAACAACTGTTAGTATTTTTCCTTGAGTCATTCACAACTAATCTCATACCTACAAGAAAGAATTTATTGTTGCACAGGTATGTTAATAACATCATCCAAAGGATTATAGTTTCTGCTTCCATCTTCAACCAATTTTTCTCTACTAACAAAACCGGCACCCTACCTTTAGGGCTTATTGCAACAGGGTCAGCTGAGTAATGTATACATTTACCACCAATTGTAATGTTGCTAGAGAGCAGGTGAAACCTTAATACCTATGTCACCATGAAGTCTTTTTTTATTTGGTGTTATTATTTATAAAATGAATCAAGTGTGGATGGTTCTTTAGAACACAGTGAACTTTAGGATACACCTTGGATAGTCTGTGGTCTACCGTGAGCCTTATCTAAACTTTATATGTAGAAACATGACAGTAGGGGCAGACAGGTTTGTATATAATAATGGTGAGGAGCAACTAAGCCAAAGATGGCTGACAAACAGAAAATTGATAGAAAAGCTAGTTACTTTTAATATAGATAGAAAAAGGAAGCTATGCCCCCAACAAGAACAGTAAGTATAACTTTTTCCAACTAGGAAGAACCACAGGGGAAATTTAAATAGAGGCTAATGACCCAAAGTGAATTTTGGCCAGGATCGTGAGACCTACTTTTGAAAACCACAGCAAATGATACTCTGTTATTAAACACTGTACTTACTTCTCAAAGTCTAAACAGGTTCATTCAAGAAAACCAAGTGAAAATTATTATATATTTGTAAATTTGCACTTTTCCTTTGCCTTCAGGTAAATAAAACCTGCTATCAGATATTCTGTGCAGTGAAAGCATCATCTGAAATTCACTGCAATTCTTTAAATATTCATTGTAAATTCACCAAGATCAAGATAAAGGTCTAAATAAGATCTTTATATCATTTCTGTTGAAAAATACTACAGTTTGGAGGAAACCTTGCCTTTCTCTTCATATTGTTCTGTTTGTTCTCATGCAAGTTCTACCAAATTTTATGTCATTTTCATACATTATAGTTGGAAAGGTCTTTATTAATCAATTAGTATACTAAATAAAATTAAAGAAGGAATGATTAATCTGTCAGGTTCTTGAGTATTTGTTGTCAACCACTGCTTGATTGCTTTACAACTGCTTTATATGTTTTTGGCAATGAACTGATTCAATACTACTTTCATAATGAACACATTTCCTACTCTCAAGGACCTGTCATTCCACAACTCTACACTGATATGTTGAGATGATGCACTGGTTCAGTTAAGGACCAGGTACCCGGGCTCTGCAACAATATGTAGCTCTACTTATTTATGTTGTTTCCCTAGCAGTCTATCCATACAAGAGCCCACAAGGAAGAAATGAGCTTGGAGGAGCAGAAAGAGGGTTTGGAAACAAGCCACCATTAACAAGAAGAACAAGCCATGGCTTATCTTTGCTTTTATATAATAGTAAGGAAGGCTCCACGGAAGAATTAAAGCTTAAATCTTTACATGTTTACTCTGTTAAGAGAGGTAAGTATTTTGGAATAATTCCCTATCTAACTAGGCTTCGGAAAAAATGCTCTGACAAAAAACAGCCTCAAGAGATTAATTAGTATCAAATTCAGGACAATCATGTTGGTTACAGGCACTGATTGACAACTTTAGTTATAAAAACATTTCTTCTTAAACAAGACCTGTTCAATGTTCAGTATTGTTTTGAATCAAATTTAATTTTCACTCTTCTTAGGTTCAGTATTTTGTATACTTATTCCACAGATTGACAGCATACTTATTGGCAAAAAGAAGTAGTAACCAAAACTAGCTAGCCTCGAAGCAGAAAAGACTGCATGACAAATAATAAGAGGCTTTCTTTTATGATTTTCCATAAAAAAACTTCTTCTTTATAAAATTCACCACTGTAATTCAGTTTATACATATGAAAAACAGAAGCCTAAGGGCAGATATGGAAATCTTGTCTTTAGTGCAATTTATAATTCACTTTTTCACTACCATAAAGTATTTGTGTGGATATAAGAAGGTTTAAGGGGGAAAAAAATTATACTGAATAAAAAACAATATCATCTTTAGACACACAAAATCAAGATACTTATATTTGCAATGCCGGTTTATATAAACAAACCATTTACTAGCCTCACTTACCAAAGTTTCCTCACTGATGTCATTACAGTATTTTGGAATATTTACTGGGGAACATTAGGGGCCAGCTGTTCTGAAATAAGGGATACCACAAAAGGATAATTAATTTGAAATGATATTACAATTCCTGTACGTCAGTAGTTAATATTCTTGGTCTCATCCTGGAAGTGAGGAAGAGAATGCAAAGGAAGACCGTAAATTATCCTTAATATGAACAGATTTCTCTTCAGGCTACAGTGAAAAAAATAATAGTAGAGACATCAAAGAAGCTTGTGATATAGCTCCCCTGCAGCAGATTTATATATGTGTGTGTGTGTGTGTGTGTGTGTGTATATGGCTGAAGAGTGTACTTTATATATTAACAGAGTGATACATACATCTGCTTGTAAAGCCTTTGGCTTTTACAGTATAAATTAAATACATTGAAATGCCACAGTTCCATGTAGTTTAAGACCTTATTACCATTGAGAGAAGAGAAAATTCACACTGCTGCAAAGTGGTGTTTACCAATGTAAGTGTATTTACTCAGATATATTTTTGATAATTTTCTGTGAAATTACTGTTTTCACAGAATCACAGAATCACGAAGGTTGGAAAGGACCTTCAAGATGATCCAACCATTAATCCAGCGCCACCGTTTCCC
>NW_010552776.1:0-30178 GCF_000687285.1 Phaethon lepturus
CTTTCCAACCTTAGTGATTCTGTGATTTAGAGTCATTAGGAAAAAGCTGCTGCTGGCGGTCGTGAGAGCTAGAGCAGAACCATGCATTTTAACAGGAATTTCTTGTCTTTATGCTAACATTTCAGACCAAGTCACTACTACATAATTACATATGCGCTTACTGAAACGTAGTGTAGAGTTCAGTATTTTACATAGCTTAAAGCAATAAGGTAGCCTTGGTGCAGTGAGCTTTCTGTTCATGAAACAATTAACAAGGGTTTTCGATTATACAGCCAAGTTGCAATAAGATAGGTGTGGTATTTTAGATACTTCTTCATACGTTCCCTTGCTTGAATGTCAATATTTATAGCAACTAATGACATTTAGTAAACTGTCTATGGCAATCTTCTTAAGAGCAAATTACGTTCTTAAATACTCATCTTGTTAAAGATGCTAATAAATGTGGGGTTTCATATTTATAATTTGCACATGTATAATAGAACCGAGTGCGCTGTTTTGATAAACTGTAGTATTTTAAAGTAAAGTTACTAACGCACTTAAATTATAATTAGACTAATATTTGAGACCTTAAAATGCTTAGACAGTATGTTGTAGAATATAGTATATGCCAAACAACTTAATTTCTGGTTTTGAATGTTTTCTATTTAAAAAAACCAAACAAAACAACTTCCATATTGTTTACATCTCCTGAAGGTACTTACTGGCAAGGAAACATCACTTTGCAATATCACATGATCATAAGATGCAAAAAATCCTTACATGAAAATAAGTGTCACGGGGTGCTTGAAATGGGTAGAGATGAGGTACCATGATGCTTTGAAGACCTGGCCTTATATATTTAAATATTTTTCTAGATGAAACATGAACCTAATGTCACTCATTTTCCAGAAAATCAGTCATTTGAAGGTGAAAAACTGTCTATTCCAACAAAACTGCTTTCCAAGTCCACATTAGAGTTGGCAATAATAGTTTATTGCCATCACTTATGTGGGCTATTACGGCAAATAGCTATTTTGTGCTTAGCTCTACACACACAAGTAACCACATGATTTCCACAGTAATAGTTGTGCAAGTATTGCTCAATTTCATTAGAAAAAGTCAGATGGTCCAACTTCTGCTTCTATTTATTGCTGACATAGAGGAAAAGTAAATCCTGGCTTGTTGGAAGTCAGTGACAATATTCTCTCTCACATTCACTGCAATTAGAGTTCACGGGCTGCCTTTCATGTTAGGTGGCAATAAGAAAGTCTGTAAGCTGAATAAATACAGAAGTTTGAAGAAATTAAAAGCAAGGAACAACTTTATCCCTGGAGTAGTTAGTCATTAAATTAGTGCATGAATACAGCTTTTTTTGGTACACGATATTGTTGTCTTTGTTTTTTGGATTTTTCCAGACTCTTCTATGAACCTGTCACTACACCTTGTGGACACACCTTCTGTCTCAAATGTCTTGAGAGATGCCTGGATCACAACCCAAAATGTCCCCTGTGTAAGGAAGGGCTCTCGGAGGTAATGATGCTTGGGTTTTCTCAGAATAAATTCAAGGGCACAGGATAGGATCAAGTCGCACCTTCAGAAACCTTTGATATCTCCCAACTCAAAAGAAATACTACATAACTTAGGAAGAATGCGACTTTTAAAATGCTCTATGACTTACAAAGCATGGATAGACTCCTCTGTTCAAACCTTAGGGCCAGACCTGCACTCAGAAAATCTGTAGGTGATTTTACTTCCCAGATTTCCCAAGATAATACCCATAACATAGGGAATAGTTCAATAAGCAACTCTTCTGTGGCAGTGCAAGCTTAAAAGATCATTTTGATTTGCTGTAGACGTAAGAAACGGAGCTAACAGATGACTATCTTGTGCATAGGCACCATACATTTTGAAATGCTAGACGTTATCTATAACTGCTTGCGTGTGTTTTTATTGCAGTGCTTGGCTATGAGGAAATACTGTAAAACAGTACTAATGGAGGAGTTAATAGCTAGGTATCTTCCAGAGGAACTCACTGAAAGAAGAAAGATTTATGAAGAGGAAATAGCAGAGCTTTCCAAGTATGTAATCCATTTATGTAAAATCCAATCTTTAATGCTACTGCTGTTAGCTGATGAATGGCTCCTCCGGCTGTGGAACGCGAGCAAAGATGCTGACAAAGGAGCTTCTTTCCCAGTATCACCTGATTTCAAAGAGACCAGGGTCCAGGTGCAATTGTGCTTAAATTATGCTTTTTTAGCATAAAAACTGGATGCTGCACTAAACAAACAGATGTAGAAGAATTCCAGAAGGTCGCTTTATAAACAAAGTATAAAGCAATGTGGTTGCTTTCAGTGGCCCTCCATAAAAGCCCCAGAGTGAGACAATAGGTGGAAGCAGTCTTACAGGCTGGGGGTTGGAATGTACTGGGTAGGGAAGAAATGGGATTAAGGAAAATAAAGTAAATAAAAACAGTGATAGAGATGCATTAATGCTCTCACTAGCAAAACCAGAAAGCATAACTAAAAATTCTTCTGCTAGTAAGTGTTGTATCACTTTCCTTAATATCTTGTCAGTTAAGGGGAAAAATAATTTTAGTTTTTACTTAGTCCATTAAGAATTTTATTCTAAAGATGTTATAATTTCTATTTAAAGATATCATAATTTTAAAGATAACACATGTTATTGCATAAAATGTTTTTTATACCTTCTCAGACATCTGGTAAAATGTCGTCCCTATTTGTCCTTTCTTACAGCCTAAATAAGAATGTTCCTATATTTGTCTGCACAATGGCTTATCCTACAGTCCCATGCCCTCTGCACATCTTTGAGCCATGTTACCGCCTGATGATTCGAAGGTGCATGGAGACTGGCACCAAACAATTTGGGATGTGCATCAGTGACCCTGTAAAGGGGTGAGTGTGCAGCATGCTCGGACCATGTGAGCACTTAGTCTGGAGCAAGTCTCTTTGGAGAGATGCAGAAAGGTCCACGGCTATAATATCTGTGATAGTTTTCCAGTAGAGAAAGTTTCTTTCTCATCATGCCAGTTAAAGACCTTGAGAAGACTGAAGTTCCTCTCTTGAGCACTTAGATTCTGACTAATGACTGCCCATTTTTCTTGAAACACACATAGCTAGCGTGTATTACATGAAGTTGAGCCGCACACCTCTTGTAATACATGAAAAGGAATTTTCTACTGTATTGAAATCTGAGTGCTTTGCCACAAGAAATCAAATTGAAATGGCAGTAAGGGGTGTTGGTGGGTTTCATTTGTTGGGTTTTTTTTTTAAATTACGAAAAGAATAGTTAAGCGATTGGGATGCATTTACATCCTCACTGTTTTTGAATATAGTGGAGGCTGTGGAGGTACAATAGGATCTTCATAAAGACTGGCTGAGCATTTACATTGAGCCATTTACAGTCAGTCTTAGGTAATTTGACCTTAATGTCTGTCTCTGTATTTAGCTTTCCCTTCTTTTTATCGTGTATGCCTACAGGGTATGTATACACCATAAAAAGTATGATGTGCACGAAATACACATCTACAAAGTAAAATCTGCTGAAATTGTGGGAAAACTTTTTATCTTTATAGATTTCATAGTCCTTCCGTAATTCTGATATTCTGAATGTCATTTGTTCTTCTGTACAAGTTGACTGAACATATTAGGATTATGGAGAAAGTATGCTTTTGAGCTGTAAAACTTTCAATTTCATAAGGTGTTCCCTGTATTCCAAAACATGCAGTTAGTGTTAATCAGATTAGACAGCCTGAATCTTCCTGATAGTTTTGAAAACAATTGTGGAATAATTTGAACTACAGCAGGTCAGTACTATGAACAATAGAAATGAGCTGACACTGGTAAATACTTTGTGGCAGGGACTGGCTGTATGGCAGTTCTGTGGAACTAAGGGTGCAGAGAATAAGACTTGTTTACTTGCTTTTGTTCTGATTTCAATAGCTTTGCAGATTATGGCTGCATTCTGGAGATAAGAAATGTTGAATTCTTTGCTGATGGTCGCTCTGTTGTAGACAGCATCGGCAAGAGGAGATTTAAGGTGATACAGCACAGCCAGCGTGATGGCTATAATACAGCAGATATTGAGTACATTGAGGATCAAAAGGTAAATTTAGAAATATTTCATTTAAACTATTATATGTGAAATTCTAAGCACGTATGTTCTCAGTGAATTCTTTTTTTGTAGAACAGTCTCTAGTAAAACAAGTCTGTGGTATTTACTAACTGCTCATGGTTAAAGATTGGAAGCATAATAGCTACCATAAGCATGCACACACACTGCCCATACACCGAAGAGTGTTTTTCCTAGAGGTTTTTAGCAGAAGACAAAACCAGAAGACAGAATAACTGCATCTTGTGGGGGGGCAGGAAGTGGAACCTGCCTCCATTTGCATGGAAGCCAATTAGAAAACTCCTTTTCAGGTAAGAAAGAGCAGGATTGGGTCCACTACACCTTCAAAATTATTTACATTAATTCTTATTTAAAAATATGTATGTACATGTAGGCAGTCAAAGTATTCTGGGTGATGTATGAGCTTTTAGTATACAATGAGAAGATAAAATGTCTCCTCTGAGGAGCTGCTAATAATTTATAAAAAAAAAAAGCATTGCATAATCTTTTCTTCTGTGTTGTATGATGTTTATGTAAATGTTTTTTCATATAGCAATCCAGAAAGTGCTTGTTCTGCAAGCATCTTCGATTTAGAATATAGGTTAAGAAAATGAAGGATTTGATAGATGATGGGGCCTGGGAGCAAAATGAGGGGACACTAAATTCGTTTTCAGGATTTATCCCTGAACTCTCATTTTTACTTTCCCCTATCCACCCTAAGAAAATCCTAAAAATTAACATTGTGCCTTCTCCAACATGCAGACTAAACTAACAGTAGCCTTCCCCTTCTCATTACTCATTTTAGGTGCAAGGACAAGAGTATGCGGCGTTACTTGTTCTCCATAATTCTGTCTATGATCAGGCATATATGTGGTTTAACTCCCTCAAGCAAGCACTCAAAAGTCGAATTCTCAGTCATTTTGGTCCAATGCCAGCTAAGGATCCTGACCCACAGGTATGCAGAATCAGTGGCTTATGTAACTTTTAGAGACAGAAATAGCAGGGATATCCGATAAGCTGGGAGGCATTGTGTTTTAAGATGGAAATATGAATACTCTGCTGCATAAGCTAAGTGTCTGAGTTATGTTGCTATACACCAGTGGTAGTACAGATGTGAACAAAAAGCTTGTATTTCATGTTGGTAACTTCCTGAGACAACTTAACCAACTGCGTTAATCCCAGGAGACTTAAATGCCTCTTTGCCTACTCTACTTCCCTAATTAAATGACTGAGAGAAAATAGATGAGGAAACTTGGTACTCTTGTTCAAGGACTGCAAATGGTAGGGATCCTAAAATAACAGGATATAACAACAGAAGCTAAATATGAAGTAGTGTCATAAAGTATGAAGGGAGGCATGAATCCCAAAGAGCTGGGTCAATAATAACATGGGAACAAAAGACATTAAAAATAATTTAGAAGGCCCAGCCTATAAACTGTTGCTAGAAATAGAAATGCATCTTGCTTCTGCCTTCAACATCCTATTTTTAGGAAAGGTGCAATTTAGTTTTAATTTGTTTCAAGCCATACTGTAATCACAAGACATTAGGTTGGCAATGAAATGACCTGTTTGCTAGACTGCTATGAAAATACTGTGCTTTCAGAGAGAAATCTTCAAAAACGAGACCTTACCATCTATATGTATCTTAACTTCTGGTTTTTTCCCCTCACTGCAGGCTAACCCTAACGGGCCAGCCTGGTGCTGGTGGGTCCTAGCTGTCCTTCCACTTGAGAACAGAGCTCAGCTCCCTTTCCTGGCCATGAAATCCCTCAAAGACCGCTTGAATGGCATCAGACGTGTCCTTACATTCATGTCTCGTACAAGATCACGGTGATGGTGAGGAGAGCCGTGAAGTCTCCCAACCGTACTTGACTGTAGACTCTCTCTTGTAACTTCATCTAACTGCAATAATGTCTTACAGATTTGAATGTCAGGAATTTTCAAGCCTGAATTTCAAAGAAATTGAGTTATAAAGAGCAAGAGATGTTTATGGATACTGCAATAGTTTCCATTTGGAACTCTGAGATGATTATTCAATCACTGCACTGCTAAATTAATAACAAATGTGATAGAACAAAAAGTGATCTTGTTTGCCATAAACCTTTTAAAAAGCTTAAGGGTTTTTTTAATTTATTTTATTTTTATGTTTTTAGTGGATAAAGGATAAACTGTGCAGTTTAATGTGAAGCAGAAATAATAATGTTAATGCATTATTTCAGTGAACTGCAAAGTCTTTTATTCCAAATGGTTCAGGTTTTATATAGCATTGTGTAAAATAATGTTCACAACTTCCGTTTGATAATTTATTTTTGCACTATGATTTTTTTGTTTCAAAATGTGTATTATTTATGTGTTCATTCTCTAAAGAAAAGTGAGCTGCTCTATTTATTTATAGTGGTTTTACCCTGTATTTATGACTGGGGGCAAAATGATGATTCTAGCAGTACGCAAGCAACTGCTTTGATAATTTTTTCAGATATTTGTGTTCAAATACTTTGAATGTTTTCTACTTATCCCCAGTTCTACTGTAGCCTAAGAAGGGGTTTTTTTTCCTCCCTGAAACAGCCTGCCGTGAAGTTTCTGAATACACAGATTATATCTGAGAATTCAAGCACAGTTTTTGGAGCTTGATCCTATGCTTGCAACTAGGTTCCTGATATCACAAAACAGTCAAGTATATGCTTAGCCTTAAGCATAACTGCTTAAGTGCTTGGGTAAATTCAAGTATTTATCAGTTCATGTCAGTGGGAATTGGCCATAGTGGTGACAGAAGGCTCTATCCCCTAATTTTTCACAGAACAGAGAATAACTTGGAGTTGAATTTATATCTGAACTCTTTTCTTGCAAGAACAGATAATGGCTACAAACAACTGCAAAGAAAGAGCCACAGTATTTGAAAAGTGGCTTCTCCTAAAGAAAACTGGAAGTACCGGTATCATTTCATTGTAGGTTACTACACAGAGGTTTTTTTTTTTTACATCAACTCTTGTTGCTGTTAAGATCAGTTTTATTTCTTTTAATTGTTTGGTGGGATTTGGCTTTGGAGTGTGTGTTTGTGGTGGGGAGGGGGGAGTTATTTTGAACTGTAGGACTCAGAGGGCAGTTTGTGACACATGAGAAGGAATATGTTGTAATAAATGCTATTTATTTCACACCCATCTTCAGGTTTCTGTTAGCTTCAAATCTCTACCCATTTCTCTTAAGAGATTGGGTAGTGTTGTTAACTCTCAAGGTAAACAAATGAATTTTAGCGTGATTACTTCTAGCTATAAAGCAGGTAAAAATAGGGCAGAAATGAGAGTAGGAAGTATCTTGGTTTGGGTTTTTTAATCAACAGTTCATATACTTCTTTTGCTGCTTTTATTGCTTTCAGTGTACCACTTTCTGGGATTGATCTTGCCTCCATCTGACTTTGACTTTCACTGATTTCAGTGTGAGCAGAATTGGGCCTTTGATTCTAAGCTACTGTTTTCCTTTTCAGTGGCAAAAAAATAGATTGAATTGAGAATGTTATGGAATGCTACGAATTTCTTTGTTATTTTTACCCAGGATAGCGTTCTTTGCCATTCCATGCCAAATTTCCATTTTATGAAAAAATGCAGCAGAATTTAATGTCAGTTTTCCATGCGTTTTTCCATCATCATCTCATCAGAAATATTTATTAGTTAAAAGTAATTTCCATACTGTTAAGTTTCCAATTCTTCTTAAATTCTATAGAACTTTTCCATAAGGGTACCAAAGAAGTGAAAGGAAGACAAACAGGTTTCAACCTTGTGATGCGAATGGAATACGTATCCTGTGTTTGCATGGAGCTACTCTAGAAACACTACAACTTATTTCATGCTGCTAGATTGCTGCACTTCTTCCGTAGGTGGTACTTCACATGCTTCTCTGTAAACAACGCATAGAAATACTCTGAACAAAAACAAGTGTATGGTGGCTGTCACCTGCTATGGCATTTTTCTTCATAAGTCAATAACGAAGTGATTTCTACTTTTTTGGAAGTGAAGCTGCATTAAATGCAATTCTTCCTTAAGCCATGATGTATTATTGCATAATGCCAGGGGCACATATTGCTCCCGTAGAAAAAAAGTTGTGAGAAAAGGACCTTCAATATCTATTTTAAACTGCTTTCTCACTGATGACATTGTTCATTTTTTCCTGCATGCTAAGTCCTCTACATACTCACATTCTGCCTATTTTGTTGATTTAGAAATGGGCATGGATAGAATCCTTCATTTTTAAAAGTGAATATTGTCTTTTTTTATTGGCCTTGAGTAAAGCTGCCAGCATTTCCCTAGCAGAAACTCGTGTACGTGCCCTATATCATGAATGCCCAGTGCATTATTTGTAACCTGGAAACACTGGACCTATTGCATGTAACACACAGTTGATCTGCATATGGGCAGTAAATCTGACACATCAAGAAAGTCCATCTCTACCTGTACAGTAGCATTCTGTCCGGGACTGCTCTGTGACCACACATCCTAGATTAAAGTCTGTAAATTCCATCTGGAAAAAAAAAAAAAGAATTGAGAAACAGATTTGCTAGAGAACAAAAAACCCATGCAGGAAAAGCTGGACAAGGAGTAGCCTTTAGCCTTCAGTGAATTGAGATGGTAAAATTTCAATAATGACGTTTTAAAACCAAACAATCTTCTAGTTACACCACAGTATTTTTTTTTTTTCAGTTGTATTAATCAGTACAAGATGTAAATGCAACGTTTATTACAGGTATGAATAAATAGCTGAACAGATTTTAAAATACCTTCACTTACAATTATAGAAACAGCATTGATCAGATAAAATACTAATTGGGGGAGTGTTTTATTTAAGCTTCTCACATTTTTCTAGACACCAAACCCAGTCTCATAACCAGTCTTGTTCATCTGTTTAAAAAAAAAAATCATGACTCAAACTTGCATTTCCTCTGTGGCCAGAAGTATTGATTGATCTTTGTTGTGAGGGCATAAGTAATGCATAGGCTTCTTGCTAGTCCTTCAAAACAGTCAATTTCCATTAACCCTGGATCACTGAGTTAGGATTATTAAAATCAAGAGAATTTTTTTATTTCCAAGGAAACGTGATCAGCCTCCCCCCTCTCTTTTTTTTTTTTTTAAAAAGGCAGAGGAAATGCAAAAAGCAAGTCTTGTGTAATGGGGGTGGAGATTAAGTGCCAGTCTCCTGGGCAATATCACCTAAATATCTCCCGGAGACTCCTTGAAGTTTTAGACTTGCATTTGTAAGGTATGGTTTTGCTAATTTGAAATCTCTTCACTTTTCTGCAAATGAAGTATTTAACAAAACACATTAAAATAGCTAACAAAGACGGGCAGTATCACCTTTCTAAATCCCTGTACATACACATTATATGGTTTCTAATTAAAAAGAGATGTTTTCTGCAGGAAGTAATACTAATTTTTCATTCCCATATACAGACACACAACGCTCAAAATAATTTTACTTTGTCTTACATGCTCCTTTGTTTAGCAGTAACTCAAGGGGATATGTTTCCATGAAAATAGCTGTCATCTTTGCTAGCATGACTTGGTTGAAAGTAAACCTGAGACAGGACTGGATTAATTGGGGAAAAATCATGAAACCTGACGGTGAACTCAGACGTGGTTGTAGAAAGTAGTTCAGTAGTTTTAATAATGAAATGATAAAATGGTGTGATGGGCCCTTGTTGTGCTAAGTCTTAAGTGACATTCTGGTGTTAGTTGTAAAAGTTCCTTTTACCTTTTTTTTTTTTCTTTAAGTGCTGATACCTTATTTTCCATTACCTTGTAGCAATAAGAGATACCAGCTGTCATAGTGAATGGCTGACCTATTGCTTGGCCTGTCCTTCTGTCCTGTACGACTACTTATCTAACAGAACACCTGAACTATGGATTTCTTAATCCAAAGATTATTTTAATCTAAAAAAAAAAAAATCATTTAGATTTGGATGTTGCAGTTCTGGCTTAATCTGTGCTGGAGAGAAAGAGCTTTATAAAATTAAATTTTGTTTTAGATAGTCTTTTCACAGAATCCTAGCATACCAGGTTGGAAGGGAACTCAAGGATCATCTGGTCCAACTTTCCTTAGCACAAGCACAGTCTAGACAAGATGACCCAGCACCCTGTCCAGCTGAATCTTGAAAGTGTCCAATGGTGAGGAATCCACCGCTTCCCTGGGGAGATTATTCCCATGGCTGATTGTTCTCATCATGAAAATTTTTCCTCTTAATGATTTCTACTTGGTGCTGAAGTTTTGCTGGTGTTTCAATTAATGACAGACAGGAGTTATATTTAAATGCAGTGTTTAGGAATGGAGAACATGTTCACAAACTTTTTTTTTTAAAGTGTAAATTAACTACAGGGGTTTTGTGCATAAAAACCCAGTGGAACTATATGCACTTAGGGTAGTTGCTCCCGCTTCCCCCGAGTCCTACATCAGATGAACTCAACCCCTGCTTAGTTCTCGTTTCATTTGTCAGCTTCACGACCTAACTTGTAACTGGTGCAGCAGAGTTTAGGATATGAAGTTTATTTCAAAGCCCAGTAAACCACTGAAAGTCTTATAGCTACAGAAAAACGGTAGTTTTAGCAAAGTCACTATTTTGAAACACTTTGCGAAATAAATATTGTCTGGGTACAAGAAACTAATCTGCTTAGGATTAAAATGGTGGATAATAAAAAACCTGAACTATTACATTAACTTACTCATCCAGGTATCATGTGAAGTGCTTACTAATGGTGGAGTTTCATAAGGTCTAAAGTAACCCTCGCATAGAAGTGCCTGTATTCTGTTATTGCCATTCTTGAGCTTTTTAATAGAGTCATAGCCATATATTTTATAAATATAAACATATGCATCTTTAAGTCTTTACATTCAATTTGCAGAACAAAGGTTTACAGAGCAGAAGTGTAGCAAAAAACAACGTAATAGCTTCTATAATTCCCTGGTGAGGAATGGGAGAAGTACAAAAACGAGGAGCAACAGACTGTCTGTGCAAGATGTCTTAATTTGGCGCCATATACTTGCCCAATTTAATTCCATGAAGCTATGTGGTTAAGAGTGCCAGAAATATATCTATCAAGCCATTTTAAATAAAAAGATTTGTGGACTTGTATATTCCATTTGTTTGTAAAACATCCTTTCGTGCACTGTAATGAACTTGAAACTTAAGTGATACTCTCATATCACTGAACAGAGTACTGTTCAGCTACCTCTACCGAAGGTTGAAGTAATTTGTTTTTTCCAGATTTGTTCACATTGTCATATAAAATATATTTTAAAAAGATCATAGTCCAAAGAACCTGTATGTGTTTGTAGATGTACTTATAACTATGTTGTACCAACAAAGTCTGTGTGGAGAGTTGTTTGCTAATTAAAATTTTTGTGTTCTTTACTCTTTGGCTTGCATAACACAGAACCACGGGGTGAACAAATATTACACGAGCTGCTTAGATAAAGGAACAAAGAACAAATCCTAGGTCCTGCAGTCACACAACACTACTTGATGTGAAGAGTTCAAACCTCATCATTTGTAAAGGACGTCAAGTGCTTTTTTTTCCTCTTTGCTGTAGTAAAGTAAGAATGATGGGAACTGAAGAGGGCCTGGCTTTTCCCGCGCTGCGCGGCACTTCTCTGAACTTTGGTACTGTGTGCTTTACAGGTTTCTGTGATTCCATATCTTATTCTACTAAAATGTGTAAGAGTTGCCAAAATTTTTTAGAAGTTACATATGTTTGGGCTGCTCCTTTTGCCTTGTCATTTAAGCAAGACGTGGTATGCTTGTAACTTGCTGCCTAAGTCCCAGCCACCTCTGGCCCCGGAGATGGGCTTGCTGGTCTCTCACGTAAGCTTGTTCAGGCCCTGTATTTATTTCAGAACCCAGGGCACAGGCTGGGGCTGTATATGGTAAGCCAACAACTAATTATGTCAAGACTCCTGTTTTCTGTGGCAAAATACATTTCTGTCTGAGTAGAGGAAGTTATTTTGGTTTAAGTGCTTTTCCATCAGGTAATAGTACAGTCAAAACTGACGCTTTGCTTAGGAACACATTGATTTAAACTATTCCTTTTAACTCATGATTTTAGTTTGGAAAGCTTTAGGAATACCTATCAAAAAGTGGTGTTTAGATGCAGCATACAGCAGAGAAAATTTAACCCAAATATAGGGTAGCAAATTATTTCCCAACTACTTGCCCACTGTGTTCTCATTTTATAACAGCGTACCTACACAGATTTATTCAAAAGGTATTTGAAATACTCTAAAGTCACCTACACTTATATAATGCTTCGTATTAAAATGATGATCCAAAACGGCTGATGATCTCTTACCATGTAAAGCAGTTCAAGGGAAAACACTTATTCCAAGTCAGCCTTTGCTTCCCAGTATCAGTTCCCCGACACAAGAACCTGCACTGACTTCCCGGGGACTGAGCCAAGGGCCGGGCAATGCCGCATGATGGCTCCCAGCTGCTCCTTGCCACAGCTTTGAAAATTTTGTCAGGCAGCTCTAATACGCTTTTCATTCTGTGCATGAGATGCCACACCACCACGGAACATCTCTGAACGTGCTGTGGTTCCCTGTATGGCTGAGTGAAAGGCAGGGCAACATTTTTATCTGCAAAAGATGTAGCTGACTTCTTAATTTAGCAGTTATTTAGCCTCTGTTATAGCAGCTGTGGATTGACTGGTCTTTACTCCATACTACTCCCAGTCGATAAGAATGTAAGGTATGTTATCGGTCATCCTCTTGGCCACATACACAGATGAAGGACGAATAGAAGCTGCATTACTAAACTATTGCAGGGCTGGGCTTGGGATTTTTTTAAAACGTATTTATAATTTTCAAACATTTTTATCAGCAGTCACTAATACCAATTTCTCCAAAAACTACACAACAGAAGAACAGATTAAGTCATGCTTACTAGCCAACAGTAATGTTATCATCAGGCCTTCTTTACCAGAGATGTTCTGTTTCTAACTAACCAGATAAAACGTCTATTGATACCGAAAATTAATATACAGAGGCTAGCTGAAAAACAGAGCATTGACATGAAGAGCAAGATTTGCTATGAAGACTAGCCTTCAGCTGCCACGCACTGAACAGTTTACATCTTATGATAGGATGGCTTTTGAGTTGTTAAAGCCAAAAAATTACTGGCTGAAAGAATCTATATAATGAAAGCCTGCATATGCTGTCAATACCGGTTTTGTGCCAGTGTAACATCTTTTGTTTCAGTAGATCTGCTCTTGATTTATAATGCCATAAATGAAAGGAGAATTAAGCTATTTATGTAAGTGACTTTATTTATATAACTGACTTAGGCTGTATTATGTGATGGAAAAGAAAACCAAACACACACGTGCCTTTTTTTGTATTTTCTGTGAGCTACAGAAAGATTTTGTAAAAGTAATGCTAGTAATAAATAGTTTTCTCTACGTGACATATTAGAAATTCTGTCTCATCCACATGGAGATTTTATCGTGAGTAGAATACATGGGAACAGACGACACGATAATGCGGAAGGATTTTAGCAAGTCTGCAGACAATCTAGAAAATGTGAATGCTGAACATCACCATTTAGACTGTAAGTTCAACAAAGCAATTGTTATTCAGGCTCTTCCTTGGATGAGTCAATGATTTGTGCTGTGACTATTAGTACTGAATGTACCATCTAAAATTCATTTTGAAAGATTACTGAAGCATTAATGATTCAAAAGTGGTTGCTACAAGTATTTTTTATCAATGAGAAGCCCAAGCACTATCAGGGCTAAAGAGCATACACAAGGATTTTCAACATAGAGGAATTAGGGGTTTTTCACATGCTTTTACATCGTTTTTTACTCCTTGGTGAATGATGACTATATAACATTTAGGAAATCAGGGTCAGTAGAGTAAATGTTTCTGTAGCAATTTGGCAGACACACCTTTCATAACTCACAAAGTCACTACTGGGAAGGCACAACTGGGTCACAGAAGTGCATGGTGGGATGCTGCTTTCCAGTTATGCAACCAGGGTAACTAAAGGTTAGAGCAAGCACTTGAATAACGAGCTTTTTGCCAGAAAGAGTAGAACAGAAAAACACAGTGTTTTTAAATGCTGGCTGCTGAGCAGCAGCCGCCTAACGTGTCTAGTTAGGAGTCATCAAACCGAAATAGAACCGGATGCGTCAGAACTTTGAAGAATGGCAGTTCAACATCCCAAAAGAAAAATACGTCTGCTTGTATTCCAAAAGCAGATCCTACCGGTTCCCTCATTCCAATAGATGATACTAGAGCCATTTCCAGGGTGCTGCTCAGCTTTTTTCTCCCAGCCCGCTGTAACGGGCTTTATCACACATCTCGTGTCTTTTCACTTTCTCCATCATCCAGCAACGTCTTCAACTTTAAGGAATTCCACAGTTTGCCTCTGTTCTCTTCCCTGCTTCTACGTATAAGTTACTGGATTACTTCTAATAAAAATAACTATTGCAGAATTCTTACCTAACTTCTGACAGACGAAGGAAGAGAGAAAAGAAGGCGTGTTTCCACCCTAGAAAGATTTTCCAAGGTTTGGAGGGCTAGGACCATAGCCCAAGGGCACAAATTATGACATTAACTAGCAGATAACTCCCATCAAGTTTGGGGATATTAGTTTAAAAAATGAACATTATTGCAGAGAGACTAAATGAAATGGTGCTTTTTTAATCACAATTACATCTCCTGTTACAGCTGCACACCCAATAAATATATTAATCAAAATGACCTCATTTTAGGCATGCGTAGCAGCGTGTTACATAACCGTGTTAAGTATGCTATTTTATTTCCCTCCTGCCAAGGAGAAATGGTGTTTGTCTTACAAGAGTTCCAAATAAGTCTGGTTATAAAGTGATGGGGAAAAGAACAGGAGGGAGAGACGAAAGTGAGAGAATTAATAAGCTAAATGACTCATTCCCCGAGTGCAGAGGTGATGTTACACTCCACTTAAATCTCAGTTGCTCCGTAGGAAGCTAATGTTGTCACCGGCAGTCGCAGTATTCCTAACATGCCCGACATTGCTCAGGATGGGAAAAACAGATGTGTTACAAGGATGGAAACGACGTCTTTTCAGCCCTCATCGGTTCACAGCATTCCTGTTTTGTTTTCAAAGCTGTTTGTGAAGGCTGCCTCCATAAACATGGAGTTTGCAGAATCCCCTGCCACACTTCTTGTTGCTCACTTCTTTGGTGAAAAGTGGCATTCGATTAGTTCTTTCCTAGTGCTACTAATGACGCCTTACACAAGCTCAAAAACACCCTTAAAAGTAAACTACATCCCCCCACGCACATAACAAGGCTGAGACTCATCTAGATTTATACTGCACTACAGAAAAAAGGACCAAGAGGCGTACATTTTTGCGATATAAGATCACTCAGCCAGAGAACTCCGATAAGTGCTGAAAATGTGAAAAACAAATGGCAGGGTATGCATTTCCCATTTGCTCAATACACACACATAAAAGAAACACTGTGTAGGCTTCACTGCAGCATACCAGTGCGTCCAAAACTCAAAGGTTAGTTACATAAATGATAAGGCGTGGGCTTAAATGCTTCATTCAGCTTGTTAATTACTTGCTTTGTGGCCTGAGCCAATGTTCTGAAACAGGTTCATCCAATATTGTGTTGCTTCCTCTGAATTTTCATTTAGTGTATTACGCTGAAGTGCTGGGAACAATTTGTTGCAATACCTAGGAAGAGTCTGTTTTCTTTTCAAGCAGTTTACAGAACAAACTTACTCAGACTAATCCACAGATGCTCTTTAAATGTCCTCGCTATTTCAGAAAATTATGAAATTTAATTCTTAGAGCATTCTCTTTAAATAAGGGAACTGCTGGCTGCATAACATACATGTATTACCGGCGTATGTTTTGAGGGTTCCTGCTTTGTGTTCGTTTGAATCTACACATCCAGCGTGAGGAAATGAATGGCAATGTGTTCGAAAAACTCTCAAAATAAAATGCTTAATACGTCTCTGGCAGAAAACTAGTAGAAGCTATGTTTTATTAGTAGATGGAAATATTTCCAATTATTTCAATTCAGTTAACTGGGATACCTAGTTGATGAGGTTCTTTAATGCCATGGCTTTGAACAAGCCTTCGTTATTGAACAGCCTATCCTAAGACAGACAGACCACCTATCTATCTCATGAGATGTGCAGGCAAAAACTGGAGGTTTGGAAGTCCTTACCTCTGTGGAAATAGATTGTATTGTATTTGGAGCAAACTGTAGTTTTACCACGAGATATCTCATCGAGATCGTACCTGGGAACCCCATCTAAGATTTACTTCAAACAACAGAATTTGTTTTAAACCTAAAACTGCGTAACTTCCCTTGTTTTCATCAGCGTACACTTGCAGTCATCTTGATTTCTAACTCAGACATGGACTAAGAAGCCTACTGAGACTTGAGTTTAACAGCTACAATGAAGTGGAAGCAAACCGAATGCAAACATTTCAGACGTTCGTTGTTGACTACCAAGATTTTAAAAGACTGTGATGAATATCCTTCAAACCTCACCTTTCTATTTCTACAGGAAGGCTCCATCTTTTTCCTCTGTGGTAAGGATGCCACTTAGAGATTTCTGAGTCACAAATGCAGATTAGCATTTGTATTTGAATTCCAAGTCAAAAAAAGGAGCTTGACTGAAGCAGAAATCTCATCCGGTCCATTATATGGACCAGCTGCAAAATATAGATTGCAGCTGCAAATCTGGGCTGAAGCTGTCTGGCTATGTGAAGGGTGACGAGATTATCACATTGCCACTCTACATATAACCTTCTTTCTACATCATTCTCCAGATTTTTCAGGAGCATTACTTTTGAGGTTGCTCATTCCCTTTGGTTCTGCATTTAATATTCTTTTCCCTGCTTGTACTGGCTTGCTTTACTTTCCACATTTCGTTATTTCCTGCCCATGGGCCATATCATATCATTTCATCAATATTTCACCAGAATGACTCCCTACTGGAATCAGTATGGATTTCTGCTTAAAAATTAATACCACAATATGGCCCCACATTTCTATCCTTATGCACCTGTTCCTCTCGAGTTATAATCCCTCTATGTCTTAAAACTTCCATTTGTCACATTGCTCAGAGCACCAGAGTATTCTTAACTGTATTTAAACTATCAAATCAGTACAATTTCTAAGTTAGAACATGTATAAAAATGCCTTTTTTGTTAGCAGGTGAGACTCGACCACGCTATTTAGCTGATTTCACTACACAGATCACTTTTGTCTTCAGGCTAAACATTGTTTCTTCAAATTGGAGATGAAAACTGCAATTAAATATAGGCCACAGATGTTCAGGATGCAGAGGACAAAAATATAGGTTTCATAACTCGACAGTTACACAACTGGTTGCTTTTCATATACTAAAACGAACATTTAATTTTATGTTATTTACCCTTAATCTAAACACAAATAAACCTATAAGGGGTCTTTAAAGTGGTGAGACTTAAAGAAAGATGTTCCTGATCTATTTTAATCATTGATAATATTTTCCTCAAGATGTCCATTGTTTTCTACTTTAACTTCAGATCCCCAAATACTCAGACATCCAGTTCTCCCCTGCATTAATGAGACAGCTAAATAACTTTGAGCATATCAGCCTTAAATTTGTCACAGATCTGGTAAAGGCAAGACTATTTTAAAATAAGGTCATTATATATAAATGTTATTTACCTTGCCTACTGAATCTCATTTAAAGCGTCTACCCTGGTAGTCAAAGTCCTCTCCGGGACTGGCTGCATGACACCCTGCAGCAGTGCAACGCTCATCTAATACAGCACAGTCATGTCTGCAAGAGACAACATTTTTATAGCAGCTGAATCTAGACTATGGAATTTAATCCCTTAGCAGATAAAAATCATCAGGGGACTAAGCACTTTCTGTACTTAGATAAAAATCCTTTTCTTCAACTTAGCTTTCCCCTTAGTAAATCACACATACTAATTCTCTCATGCAAAAATAAAGAAGCCAACCAGACAAGTTGTTCTGTTTGCTGACTGTAAATGGAGACAGAATGCAAAAATGAGAGAATGTTCTTCTTACGACTATTTATACTTTTAGCCTGGTTTTCTACGGAAGCTTCACTCACAATATGATACTGCCCGTCCCTCATCTCTGATGAGTTTTGAACCAGGGGGCTGATTTTTAATCTATTTTTTTGAGATTTCTATCACCTCCTTTCAGATTTGAAACTGCCAACCAGTCACCCAACACGCACACGCACACAGAGGAGGGAGGGAGCTCCGGACTAGCTGCAATGCAGAGCGGACGGCACAAGGGATGGGGCGGACAGATGCGGTGGGAAATACGGAAGAGAAGGTACTCAACTCTGTATATGACAGCAAACTTCTTCAGTTTCACCATTCACAAAATTAACTACTTAAATATTCAGGAGACACGAATACTTTGGCAGTAAGAGCACAGTTCACAGAATGAGAAATACAAACTGAACGGCTTGCTAGGTATTTAGCAATTTTTTTTTTTAAACTAAGGCCACAAAGCACTATCTTAATAATAAAAAGAATAACAACCAAAAGCAGACTAGGATGACAACAGGTTTGCACTGAGTCAATAAAGGCAGTCATTCTCAAAACAAGTCATTTTTCATGATGAATGAGATAGGCCATGTAGATATCTCAATTTGTCTTTTACATCACAGTGTGAATGCGCAGAACTGGTAGGCTTTTATTTTTCAGCTAAAGAAGTTTAATTCAGACACCACACAGAGCCTCACAACACCATTTTGCAGCCATTTTAGAAGCAGAATTGCACTTTGGAGAATGCAGATAGGAAGAGCTGAGAGCCTAAGATCTCTTAGAACAAAATCTATGTAAACATCTAGAAGGGCTCTTGACCCTTTTGCAACATCTGAGGAACTGGAAAACTACACAAACAAGACACTTAATAAACTTGAATTACAGCGGCTGGTATAAAAAACCTAATGTGTGCATCTGTTCATCCTAGGTCTCCACAGCCTTGCAAAGGCAGAATCAGCTGTTCTCAACCCCCGAAGAAAATCTTCATTTATCTCGTCTAAGAATCTGACACAAGTTGCTTGGCTTTGTCAGGTTCAGCCAAGCTGCACGAGTTGGGTCACACAAGTGAGGAATAGAGTTTTACTGGTAACTCAGAGAGAGAGAGACAGAGCGATGGTTGTTTCGGAGCCCCTGTAATAGCCAGTCTGAATCTGGCAGGCCAGCTCCTCTCCACAGCACAAAGCAAGCTTCTCACAGTTTCTAAAGGAAGCACAAAGTCCTTAATGCAGTTACTAAATGAGAAGTGGCATCTCAGTGGGCTGCCTCAGTGGATTAATTTTAAATGCATAATTCAATATAGACCCACATAAACCTTTATGAATAGAAATAGAGGTTATATAAGTGTGTTCTTACAGCATATACTGTGAATTTAAAGGCCACTTTGAGTAAAAATCAACTCTATCTTTTATTAGTATTTTCACCTTCCCATTGGTTCATTTCTCTAGCAAATGTGCTAATCAGATTACTCTCCTCACTCATACATTCAGGTGCCTAAAATAAAAACAGCATCTCATTGCCAGAGACCAACTTTTTTCCTCAATTTTTTAAGAAAAGTTGACGTCGGGCTTGTTCCGTGGAGGCAGGTTGCATCAGTGATAGTTCAGCAAAGGCACTGCATTCGAAACCATCATTTCACATCGGTCAAAGTTAAACATCCACAAGTCCTGCAGGAACCCGCATGTCTCCCGAAGCCTCGTCTCACAAGAGCAGAAGAGATGCTGGACAAGCTTCTACAGCAAGCCAGTGCTAGGAGGCAAATCTGCAGCCCTTTTATGTCCCAGGAAACCTCCTTGGGCAAGTTTAACACGGTATCGGGCAAGAGCGAAGTGGGACATCTCCTAAAAACAAGGCAAAAGCTCTAGATCTACTCCCTGCCTTCTTTGGAGCCGAAACACACACACTCCTCCGGGAAACCAGAATGGAAACCAGCTTCCTACGTTCAGCCCTTCCAAGCTAGGCAAAACTGGCCTGCCAGCTTTAGACACACAGGCACTTCGCCGCTTCTGCAGTTCATCGGTTTAGCTATCATTTCTGTGCTTTACGCATACCGCTGTTAACTGATCCATTCAAAGGCTTCAGAAAGCCAAAATAAATTCAGACCTACCTCAAATCTATTTTTCATGTGGTAGATGAACCATTTCCCATAAATTAATTTCTTCCAAGCCAATAATGGTAGACTTCACTGTACTACAAACAAAAAAAAATAAAAGGAAAAAAAGATTAGTTTGATTATCCCAGCAATATAAAGATAGTAATCTTTTTAACCAGGGATTAATATTGCCTTCAAGCAAGGTAAATCCCTAGTCCACTGAATATCAGTTTTGCAAAACTGATTAGCAGCTTCACCAGTTAAAAAATATGTCCAAAGAGTTACTACAATTTATTGTTAAACATAATCAGATTAATTAAAGTCAGAATGTCAGGCTTGGGCTATTAGTAGAAATATTTATGATTACGTGTTGATAGTAGCAGCTATTCTACTCTTAGGCTGTATAATAACAGACTGAGTCCAAAATGAACACAACTTGTAAGAGCTAGAAAATTGCACGGCTTTAAAAACAAAAACAATCCTCCAAATATCCCCAAGTTTTAAGGGAGTTCGGATCTAGATCTGGACCAGAGCGGATCTAGATCTGGACCAGAGCAGTGCATCTGAATTACAGTTCCACAACACACAGAACCAAAACCTTAGTTCATCTACTTGCTGAACTCTAGAGAACTTTATATCTAGCTCAAAATGTAGACTTCTATCCTGGGTCCACCATCAAAACGTTAAATGAGGAGCATGCTGTGAATGACCGTGGAAAAGCCTACGCTGCGTTTTGCAGGGAGATGCGAGCTTGCTCTGCCTTCTCTCCGAGTCAGGCGGACGTCAGTCGGTTCAAACGTAAAAGCCGTTACGCCACAGGCGCTGCGTTACATCACTAATGCTGTACAAGTGACACGTGGCGGCACCCAGGCCGGTGCCAACTCACATCCCCGCAGCTTTGAACGTGATCCGAGTTACCCGTGGTCGGCCTGTGAAATCTCCCACCTTTTGAAAGTTCAGTGGAAGAAATGTCTGCAGTGACATCGAGGAACTCAAAGAAGACAATAACATAGTATTTTTAGTAAGAAACGGTTATTGATTACAAGTCAAGTTCTGAAAGGGCTACCTAGGAAACACAGATATTTATTCAACCATTTTTTCACTGTTGACTATCAGACAGTGTGAATTTGAGGCAATTGCCCCCAACTTCAGCATGGTTGTGGCATAGCTAGGAGGAGACTTGACCCCAAGTTATTTACTGAGATTTATTTTTGAGCAATGCAGAAACAGAGAGGCCCAATTATAATCTTATTTAGACCAAACTAATTCCATTGGCTTTAGTAGATTTGTTCCTGACTTGACAGAGCTGTTCCTGAGATCTGAAAGAAAGCCCAAAGCGCCACTTCCCACTGAAATCCTTCTTGTTATTTTGCATTTCTTTGGAAGATTGCATAAAGTCTGGGGCTGTTTAAGTCACTCTCTGAAAGAAAAAATCCTTGCTTGCAGGCCAGTGGTTACACACCCATACTGTTAATAACAACAAATGCAAAAGTCTAGCAAAAGTATCAGTTCCGTCTGGAAAACGTTTGGTTTTATCCACTCAGTCGCTTCTAAAATTCCCGCTATTAAGCAGAGCGAGAAGACTGACAAGGTGCCTGTCCGAGGCACAGAAATCAGATGTTCCAGCAGCTCTGGCTCTGGACACCACCAGCATTGCTGGCTCCACTTCTTTCACATGGTAAAAGCTACGAGAAATTCATTTTTAGGACCAGGTTATTATGCAATGGCCTCGGTTACATCAGCACAGCAAGGGAAACACTAGGGGAAGAGTAAATACGTGTCAAGTATGAGTGCTGCGGGAAGCCGAGCCCCTGATCTCGGCCGGGGAGAGCACCAGTGGCACCCGGTCAGCACCGGCGCTGCCGCCCTCCCGCAGCAGCAGAGCTCAAGGCTGGCTCGGACCGTGACACTGGTATCCGCAGCAGCCCCCAGCACAGGGCTGGGGCTGGACGTGCCAACCCTCTGCTTCACCTCATTTCACCCAAGCCAGCTTTCAGCGCTGCTGGCCAGGGCAAAGAAGGTGAAGCCGGGAGGGGAACAGGCTCTGGAGCACCTGAAGTCCCCACAGAGGTGTCTGGGCATCCCACTGCTCCATCCCAGCTCCCTCGGCTATGCCATTAGCTTTCCAGGGGTACAAACCGTCTTTCTAAAGGAGTGGCATGCTCTAAAAATGAATTAGTCACGGCAGTACATCTGTATCACCTCACTTTTGAGCCACTGCCTTCAAAGGAGGAATCCGTTAGAAAAAGGATGGAATAAGATACAAACCAGCGTTAACAAATTACATTCCCACCTGACTCCAGTCAATTCCAGTGACTTTGCTGAAGTTGCAAATGAGACTGTTAGTACATTTGAATTGAACAGATTGGCCCAAATCAGTGGCATGCAGTCATAAGGCCACCAGTGCTGCAGAAAACCCACTGAACTAAATTAATTAAACATACTATGAAGACACCAGAGATCACGTCTGGACAATGACTGGCAGCAGCTCACTCATGAAAGTCCCTAAACTGAAGCTGCACAAGCATTTCTCTTGCTGCATCGCAGTAGGGAGCTTCTGTCTGAAAGTAAAGCAAAAGGTATAGAGTAGGGTGCCTGCTGGCACGGACGCAAGCACGCTGCGTGGAGCAGCTACTCTTCATTTGGATTTAAAAGGCTCTCAGAAGTGACTTATCAAACTTGGCTTTAGGGAAGATGCATTTGCTTGGAGCTGCTGACTGACGTCATCAGAGAATACCATTTGGGGGTGCATTACCTGGGAATAAGTGAAGACCTCCACACCTGGTAAGTCTAGGCCAAATTTGTCTCCTAGAGGTGTTAGACTGATCACAGCCCCAGAGCCACACCGTCCTGGTTACCAGACCGGGATTCCCAGGAGCGAGTGATAACACCCAACCTTCCCCCCATCCAAGGGTGGCTGGACTCAAGATTGCAACATTACACTTTGTCACAACAGCCCATGCCATTTTAATTCCCAAGTCATATTGCCTGAATTTGCATTACATGGTTGACTATCAAAAAAATAACACACTTTTCTGAAAGATTTAATTCCATTTTGCTTAAACAATCTCTTAGAAAGGGCCAAATCCAGTTTCCACCGTGGCCAGTCAAGAACAGGACTAGACCTGTAGGCCATCTTTCAACAGGCCACAGATGATCAGTCCAAGCCCCAGCCCCACTGATCCATGCTAGAGTACTTTGCAGAATTTGGGCTTTAGTAGCAAGTCATGCTCTGAAACTATTAAATAAATAGCAAGTAAAATGTTATGTTGATTCTTCTAGCATTTTACATGCAATGCACATATTCCCAGTTATTATTCTACCACAATACGTAGTACTTCTCACAGCCAAAGCTCTTATTTTATAAACAATGTAAAGTAAGGAGACAGTTGTTTTTATAAGGGATCATAACACTAAGAATGCTGATGTAATAAACGGTCCTGTCAAAATGGAAAAAAAACACCACCATAAAACGAGGCTCTGTTCCAATTTCCTTTCACGCAAGTACAGATCAGGTCACTCATCTTTGGGTAGAACTCCCTTTACCAATTAAATGGTCTACTAAAACAGATATATATTCTTCCTCTTTGAAATATATAAGATTCAGGACCCAAACTGAGCAAATGCCTCTTGCCGTTAAAACACAGCTCTAGTTTAATGTAGATATATCCCAAGTTGTACATCTAGCTGTGACGGAAAAGTCACTTTATTTACTCCTGTATGAGTAAAACATACTTCCACAATGTCCAGTGAAGTTATTTCATCCCACAGGCACAACTGGTAAAATGCTGCACCTCTGGGGGCACATCACCCCCCACTGCTTCTCAATGACTGCCACTTTATTCCATTTGCCCATGTCACCAGTGACATAGGTATTTAGCACAGCAGGAACGACGCACTTGCTAGGAGCCAGCCAGCAACATCTCCTCCTGCTTTGTCAGCTCTCAGCAGTGCCGATGACATCATTAGGGAAGGCTGCGGCGTGTAATTTAAACTCTATGGAAACACAAAACAGCCCCAGGACTTCGACCCTTTCCCATACATTGCTGCAGTTGCTACAATGAACTTATTGTGTAACTTGGAAAAAGTTACCTCAATGCCACAGAAACATATTCCTGAGCAATGTGGAAAGCTTCTAATTTTAAAGCAGTTAACCTCACCCTTCTGTGTTGGAAAAATACCTGTAAATCAAAACTAATTTGGAGCCAGAATGGCATAATATGGAAAATGTAATGAGGTATTAGCTTAACAAAGTAGGTTGGGGTGAACTTTGAACGAGGCAGTGTTGCCTGCATTGATAGGTATGCGGCCTTGGACTCGTCAGTTTTTCATTAGATTTCTGTAAAATATGGCCGACTACAAAACAGGTTAAGTAAAAAGTGGTTTTGATCCCACAGATGAAGGAAAAGTAAGAATGCTTAGAGAGAGAAGCTATGTTTTTCTTAACAGAACTATTCTGAGGCAGATGGAAGAAAGGCTGGAATGAGAGTATCGGGTACCAAACAACCTTTTTCCATTTAGGTCATTTATGTCAATCAATCCCTTCTTGCTGCCTTTTCATTTCTACATCACACAAAATTATATCAACTAAATACCCCACGCCTCAGCCATTTTCATACCTGTTTCTTGTTTAGGCACTAACTTGGTTTATAGATCACTCTAAGAATTGACAGTTAAAAATCCTGTTTAGATAATCCGCCTCTATATTTTTCTTCTTTTAACTGCCTGTAATAAACAGCTATTAAACTAGCTTATTTTTAAATCTCTCCTAGCACAATAAGAATAATAATAGCATCTCACATTTTCCATAGTCAATAATCTGCCCCTCAAGTCAGGGGAAGCTGCTAAACTTTGGCTTAGCTCACTTCTGAGAAGCTGCATTTTTAACACACAGATCATACAGCAGTTCCGTTTAAAGGGCTGCACTGCTGCGGACTTGACCAGCAGGTCACAACATGCTTTGATTTGCAGTGCAGTCAAGGTGCTCCCCTGCTGAATGTGGTTCAGAGTAAGGAATGAGGTCCGGTAACAAAGTGTTACCTCTCCTGGACCAAATAAAGTGAAAATGTATGGACTGCATCAAATTAAAGAAGAAAAAAAAAAGCTGTGGATGGCAGTGGGCATCTCTGATGTATTTCCATTCTTTCACAAGAATATACAAAGTTCTGCTTCCTCATAGGAGATGCATGAAGAGCTTCGCTACTTACAGGCCTCTTCCAATACCTCTCCTTGGACTTAGACACATCTCACTCTGGAAAAGTAATGTGAAGTGTAGCTTTCCACTCTAAGCCTTTTGTTTCTCAACTTGAACTATCATTCTTCCCTAGTCATTCACCTTCATCCAGCCATGCCCTTTCATCCATCCAGCTGGAAATACCTGAGCAACCTTTCTGTTCTGTGCAGGTGCATGGTTTCGTGTTCCAAGTTCAGAATTTACAGTTTCGTGTCACCTGCCTGCTTCCATAGAAGACATTAAAAACATTTTCAATGAAAAACAGAGGTTTCGGTCAACCTGTGAACCAAGAACTAACCCCGACCGTAACCACAATAGCCTGTAACAAATACGGACGCTTCGGGTGCAATACTTCCTGACAACATAGAGAAGACAGAATGCAACAACTACAGCAAGCAAGAAATCAAGGTCAGAATCCTAAACAGATGCTCAGATTCCCCAAAGAGAGGTTCCACATTATCATCACTAACATTCTGGTGACGGTTGATGAGACAAGTTTGTCAAATCTTATAACCAGGATAAATCTCTAACAAAAACATAGGTAGGCTAACACACACTGGAGAAAAAGGCAAAGAGAGATGTTTGCCTTATTTATTAGGCTGCTAATCACATCTCTCATTACCAGTATCCTTCAAATGTATCACCTTCCAGTAGCAGTTCTAAAGGACAAAGTATCTTCACAGGCTAATGTCTTTCCTGTATTGATCTCAAAAGCACTTAACAGAGCAGGTGGTACAAAGTCAGGAATTGCAGCTTTTCTAAGCCGAGAACTTCTACTGTAATACTTCAAAACAAATTGCATCTAATATTTTAGACTACAGCACTTACAAAGACATACTGTAATACTAGTTAGGGGGGGCTCTCTCTAGCCAAACTTTCTAACACAAAAAGGTCATGCTTAAGGGTGTTTAGTGATTTCAGTATGGTTAGCCTTTCCTCACTTAGACCTTCCGCCTAAGTATGGTAATGGAAACGAGCATTGACTCCTCAGTTATATCTGAATTTTAGAATTTATTCTTTGGGACTATTTAAGGAGATGTGTACACAAGATTCTCGTAATAAATGTGTTGTCAAAGTTGTGCTAGAGCCAAAGTCTGTAGCTTTGGAAATTTTGGAGTCTTTTTCCCTCATTTAAACCGACTCATTCCCTCTGGTCCACAAACCCACTTAATTGCAAGTAGATTCCCAGCTGGATGATAATGTAACAGATTCCCTTTTAGCCCAAGTCTTTACCACTCACTGTTACAGCAAAAGGAATCTCTGTGATTACAGCTAGGTGCATGCCAAGTTGCTGTTTGTCTCTCTAATCTCTTCTGTAAAATCATCAGGTTCTACATCTGGCTGGGATGATCAACCTCTAGCCAGGCAGCAGTTGTTCTAAGCAGCAGAGTTAAAATGCCAAACTGCAATGCTCTTTTTGGACACCTTCACCTATCTTCCCGCACAGCCCCACTGCAGGACTGAATTCACCATGTAACCTACCTTTCCCCATCGTCATCACCAGTTCTCAAGGGCTTCTTGTAACAACAAGGTAAAGGTTGTTTTCCATACTTCATAGCTCCAAAATTTCCATCAAATCAGAAATAGAAACACACCTCTCTTTCAGACCTCTCTGCATTAATGGCATAATGCGTAATTCTCTACATTAATGAAAGCGTCCAGGCTCCTTACTGTAACAGCACACATATAAATGCAACTGAAGTCTTTCTGTAGCACCGAGAACCCTTCGGTGCTCCTCGGGGATGGCACCAGCACCCTCTGCTGTCACCAAAGTCAGCTGAAACCCCAGTCGCTCTACTGCGCACAGGGAATTTCAGGGACAGCTTTCTACATCCTCCACTAAAGATCCTGAGCCATAAAACCTCACAGTGACATTCTGCAATGAACTCTGCACTTTGAGACAGCTTATTTTCAAAGACAGTAACCGTGTCTACAAATAACGAGCTTATTATATTAGTTATTTGCACTGATCGAAGACCTGAAAACTACACTAGGACAACAGGAAATCACCATCATGCTAATAGAGCTACCAACTTCTATAAATGCATCAATAAATCACTGATATTGCAATGTTTATCTTAAAGGCCCATCTTCTAAACTCTTGTGATGACATGAGACTCAGCTTTGATTTTTTCTCTACATGCTTTTTGTTCTCTTGGTTGCAGAGAGAAACTTGAAAATGTTATTTTCAGAAATCTGGAAGGCAAATACATTTCAAATGTAACATCACATGATTCCCAGGTGTTTTTCTGCTTTTTTAAAGCAACTCCAAAATGCCTTACAGCAGCTGGCTAGCAATACCAATACTCATTCAAACGAGTATTTACAAGGCTTCCTGCAACCACAAGTGCTAGCCTTCAAGGCTACTGAAGGAGCAATAACTCCAAAACAAAAGGAGAGCCATCAGCTGTCTGGTGATGTTTTAAACTTTTAAAGAGCTAGATTTAGAAAAGTTCATTAGTCCGACTAGCTGTGTTGATCAGTTATAGGCCACACAAAATCATCTCAGAGCAAGATCTATGCAGCATATCCATATAGAGAGACTATATTGACCTCTTTTTATTTTTTTCCTTAATGAATGAGAGTCATGTATCACTCTTCCCAGGAATTATATCATCATCACTGGCAACGGCATTTAATCATAAACCAAATTACGGGAATGGAATACAAAAGGGGTTCCTTCAAGACAAGGATTACAAAAACATATATACATACCAAATATAAAAGATAGAAACAATATTAGATCAAAAGCAAACACAGGGAAAGAGAGATTATAGTATCATTTGCAGTACTTTGGGTGAAGGTTCACAATCCACACTAATAAAAAGAGAAGAGAGTTTGCTGAATATAGACATGCACATATTTTACAAAGGGCCAGTAAGTTTGTGATGGGATGGCAGCTGTACAAAACTTCAGGAATCGCAGTTGAGTATGTTCATTTACATTACACCCAAAAGTTTCAGAGAAATACAAATGCTTCAGTTCTTCGTAAGAGAAGATATGCTTCCTAAAATAGAGAAAAACAAGTAGGAAAATAGGCATAGATTACCAAACCAATGTGAAACTCTTACTCTTTCTGGTGTTTGTTAGTACAAAATGAACAGTATCTATAGCTTCAGGGAGCCTACGTGGGTGAGTAAATTTTCACCTATATAAAAAACTCACAGTCTAGCTCCTAATTAATTCTGTTTTCAAATTGCAAGAGCTACATAGTAAATTCAGGCCAAGACTGGAAGATTAAAGTCTTGCTGGAGCTGATCTGAAACAAAATATTTTGTTTTGCAGTTAATCCTATCAACAGATAATATTTTCCTTAAAAATATCTACCAACTTTCCAGCTAAAAACTGTCCATCAGCCAAGTCAGCCTTCAAATTTTGTGCTGACTGTAAACAAAAAATGTGCAATAAATGTGCAATGCTGCAAAAACTGAAAAGGACCGGTAAGTGCCACTGCCACTTAAGCCACTAACATCACTTTACAAAGCTTCTTTTTCAAATGTCTGCTTCCTTCAAAGTCAATAGCAAAACTTCTGCCAACTTAAGTGAATGCAAGGCCAGGCCCTGAGAGAATAATCCTTTCCCAGCTGCACATTCTCAGACTGATGTTGAGTTACTGGTTAAAGACTGATGAGGCAAGAAGGAAAGCAGATGCCCCTTTTATCACTAATATTAAATACAACTGACTAAATGCACATCCACATGAACATGGAGAGTAGAGGGGCATTTGTTGAAAACAAGATGCCACCTTCTAGGTAGCAAATAGTTCCCATCACTCACTCACTCTTTAAGAGAGACAATTGGCTGAGGAATCTCACAAAAAATGAATCACTATTTGCCACAATTAAAGACAAGTCGGGGGGGTTTTTTTTTGGTAGAATGCCCAAATTATCCCAGATTTCCAAAGGTGTAACCAAAAGCAGAGCATATGCTAGAGTGTCGTGGTTTTCCAGTGCATGGGAGAGAACAGGTGTGTGGCTCTGGGCCATTCCAGCAGGCATCAATGAGCAAAGCACAAGACCCACAGCGCTGTGACTTCAAACCACGCAAAAGCCAGAATTACTCCAACTCACAATGCCCTTTAGATCACATAGCTACCACAAAACAAATCCATTAACAATCAGAAGCAAAGTCAGGCTGTCCATCCCAGAGCATTAGAGAAAGAAGTGTGATGACATCAATACCCATGAGTCACGATGTGTCAGTGCCCAGCATTGTATCTATTTTATAGCATACATTAATTTCTTAGCCAAAGCCACACTGCACAAAATACTGTATGGTCTGCGGAAACTTTAAAAAGATATTTTGCAAGGGAAATGTTTCAAAAGCCTGAAGCAAGTCTTCTTAGAGCATCACTGTGAGGCGTGTAAAGGTAGAACAAATTGATCAAGTTTTCCTAGTATTTGGAAGTAGGAAATGCTCAGCTTCCTAATACTTCAAATTAAGCCTTCAATGGCATTTCTTCACTGTGTATTTACATACAACAGTCTGATCAAAAGTTTTAAGGCTCGTATTTCTCAAAAAAATGGTCACAGTAAAGAAGGGATTAAATGGAGTTAACACAGCTATTGGCAATACAAAGAAGGATGCTCATGCCATTTGCTATTGTACAATCTGGGGCATTTCACTCCACGCTTTGGCTTTCTTCTTGGCCAGGGACAGCCACGGTGGTTTAGCCGGGCTGGCTGGGCTC
>NW_010552776.1:30203-44424 GCF_000687285.1 Phaethon lepturus
CAGGAATCACAGATGCTTCCTGAGCAATAGGTCCAACTTTACCTGCCAACAACAAGATATCCATCACTCATCAGAAGGCTAGAGAGTTAAAAACTCAATTTCTGCCAATGGTATTTCCTCCTCTATAAAGCAATTGTTTTACAGCCCAGAATGTGTGTGACTCAAAAATAAGTCAGAGGAATTGTTAAACTGGGTATCGGTAGCACTATCTTGTCCAGCTACGACAATGGCGAGGACTAGTTACTGCAATGGAAAAATTGATACTAGGCTGTTAGTGAATAATCTGCCTGTAAAATTATCTTCTCCTCAGTCACAACAGCAAGTATCTAAGCCCTGATAAATGAAGAAGTTCTTCAAAGTTCTTCAAGCATGTGGACACTATAGCCCCAGATATTTTTATAACTCATATTCTTGGCTAACTTTTTCCTAATCTTTCCAAACTCCTAATTTCCATGACGGTGCATAGCAAGGAGTTCCACAGGCTTATTCTGCTCTCACTTATTCTGAGTGCAAGAAAATCTAGGAATAAGACTCCCGAGTACGCAGGAAAATGGAAACAAAATATCTGCAGGGCAAGGATCACCCCAGGCTTGCTGTGGGGTTAAAAGTAACTGGTATATGTTTTTCAACACTGAGAAGTCTTAAAGATATTTTTTTTCAGTCTTCACTACTGGCAGAAATATTGCTCCAGCAATATTATTAAATACTAGGTAGGGATCAAACCAGTGCTTTATGTTCTTGGACTTTTAAGCCAAGAAGGTGGGATTCAGATGGGGCTAGGTATTCCTCTTCATGCAGCCTAACACAAGCCTGTCATCCTCACAAAGGATGGAGGAATACAGATAACACTCCTTGTATGGAGTTACTGTTTAGAAAAGGCCTCCTCCATCCATCCTATTTGAAAATTTTTAAGATTAATGTCTTCAGACAGCCTGGAATGGGGCTTCACAGAATGCAGCTCTCATTTCTCGAGACATGGTTCACAAGTTTTTCAACATCATGCTCTTTCCGTCCATTTCAACCCAGGCAGTACTTCATTTCTGCGTGTAAGTCAAACTGAGAAAACTCAAATTTTTTCTCATACTCGATTAGTCTGTGCGTGACATGTGGCAGGCATGGCGAGGCTGCTGTGCTCCAGCATAAGAACAGAGGCCACACGGAGACTTAAGCAATGTTAAGTACAAGAAGCTCCATCTTGCTTGCACTGACATCAATGGAAAACATCCATCAGCTCCATCAGTCACACTCCTGAGCAAAGCCAAAGAAGTTTTCCCATCTCCATTCAGGAGGTCTCTGGTCTTTTAAAAAATCCTGGCTCATTGGTAGTTCTTGCAGGAGGCAAGCTATACTTAGGAATACTGGAGGAAGTATACTATCCTTTAAAACAATCAGCAGCTCTACATACACAGCAAATTTTTCAGAAGTATCTAAGGTGATGTAGGAATTTAAGTGTTACTGAAATTTTTATTTTGGAAATTAATCTTCACATTTTGGGAGACTTCCTTGTTTGTAACAAGCAAAAGCAAGTCTAAAGCCTTTTGTCTGCTCTCAACAGCACAAGGTAAAACAAAACCCCAAAACAGTGGCTCATGCCTATTTGAAGGAAGATGGGCTTTGGGATAAACCTCACCATGCTTAGGGTGAAGTGGGAGAGAGTTGAGGCAAGCTAAGTGATTTTCCCTTGGATATGACATGGGCTGCCACGCAGCAGTAACAAAACAGTCACGCTCAGTAAAGGAAGGATCTGATTTCTTGGAATTCTCTTCCAAACTTAGCTGACCTTGAGCTGTCCTGGCTCTTGCTGTTGTGTGCAGGATGCACAGAAAACCTCGACCATCCATCAAGAAAACTGCTAACAGTTAACATAAGCCAAAAAACATGATCCAAATTAATAACTCCTCTGGATATTAAATCTACATCCTTTCCACCACCAGCACCTTCAACTAGACAAACTGCAGGCTGTGCTAATGGGAACCAAATCAGAGAAGAGAAGAGTTTACATTTGGGATTCCCAATTTCCTACTCATGTGCTGACAGTGCTGAACATTTCCTAAACAATAGGGCATGGTTTTCTGAGCAGTAGAGGAGTAGTGTTTTCCTCAAACATCGGCACTGGCCAGAGCTCTTTGTGATACTCAAGGCGTGGAAGACTAGAATATGTCTATAAATGCTATCCCTAGAGGGAAACAGTTATTGGATGTCAGGAAACTAGGCTAATTCTTGGGAAGAGGTGATGCAGAAAAACTTGCAATTCTGCTGCAAGGACCACAAGTGGTGTAAGTTCTAGCAAACAACTGGCAGGGTACTTTGTGGAGTTCTGAATTTCGACAATGCTGCTGGGCTTCCAAGGTTTAGATGATTCAGCATGCAGAAATCCAGTCTGTTTGTGCCAGCCTTTCAAAGGAAGACGTTCTAATCTGAGCAAAAATCTTGGCCTGTTTACGTTTCACCTCTCACTTTGCACCTAAAACCATAAGATGAAGCTAGCCTGTAACAGAACTCTTTTTAAAAACTATTGTATTTTAATCACACACAGTTAGGCTGGCAACTGACATCAGAGTCTCTGTGTTGGTGTGTATCCTCAGCTGGTCAGCTACCCGCAGTAAGGGAGAAAGCTTATTTTGTAGGACCTGTAGATTCAAAAACAGGTAACAGCTCTATAAACAACCACTACAGGGAGCAGGCACAGAGGTACCCCCCAATATCTCTAATACAACAATTCTGGATGCTGGTGGATTACAAGGGGAAAGTGGCCAGGTGCACGCGCTCTCTCCAGACTGCATCTCTTAGTGACAGTGTCAGCAACAGGAACCTGGAACAGAAAAGCCACTGCTCTGACACAGTGGGGCATTTCTTATCTTAGGCAGTATCTGAAATCGATAGCTTCCAGCTAGCACGATACGCTTTTACAGCTGAAGAACTGGCTTATCTATATCTAGCTGGAACATGTCTCTGAGGTTTGGCACCACACTGAGTAAGCAGGGAGGGCTAAGCTGCAGCCCAGCAGTAGCCTTGGAAGAGGTATGTGAGTCACGATGTCTGAGTCACACTCTTCTGCTGCATCTTTCTTCTAGAGAATCACAGCTAGCAAGGCAGGAGAGGGTCATCGAGCCTCTGTGTTCACCTGAGGGTGGAACTGAATCTACCTAAATTATTCTTGATATATATTTATCTATCAGACACATCCAGCAATGGAAACTGCACACAATCTGTAAGAAACCTATGCTATTCCACACTTCACCACTCTTATTGTTAGAAAGTATTTCCTAATGTCTAAGCTAAACCTCCCCTGGTGCATTTGAAGCTCATACAGGGCATAAAGACTAGTCTTGTCCTCTGCAGCAAATTAAAGTTGTCTTCTCTAGACTAAACAACTCCGCTCCCATCAGTATTTCCTGGCTGACTGGAGGTCTAGAAGACCTGACCTTTTTTGCTGCTCTCTTCTGGACACTCTCCAACTTCAGCTGCTATTCTTTAGTACTGACCTTTGCCAGTAATAAATCATCATACTGTTTATATGCCATTCCATGAACCAGCAGTGGAGATAAAAGTTCCTCACTTGCTGAGTGAGCAAGCCAAAACACTGACCTATATGCAAACTATAGTCTGAATAGGCATTATATAAAGTGTGCTGATTATCAAGGAGGTAGCTATCTCCCCCCATTACCTGCTACCCACACCACTTACTGCTGTGAACTGTAGCCGCTATGTAAAGATGCAAAGAAAGAGAATACCTGCTGCAGCAGACACACTGGTCTTCATTTGCATTTTCTTGTCCTGAGAGCTCAAGATGGAAGGCATATTCTTCTTCAGTATGTTCTCACTAGCACAGATCCCTTGCTACAAAAGGAGGAGAGAAGAAAAGAATGCAACTAGGAAATCTGCTAGCCACTGGCACTCCTAAAGCTCACTCTGGCAACATCTCTAAACCTGACTCTGGAAATGCAGCAAAAGCCAGACAAGGATGGCTGGGGACACCCTGTGGGAGGGAGAAGGCACGAAGGAAGACAGCTGCTATAAATACAGGGTTACTTCACTTGCAGGCAAGTTATCCCCTGTCTCTTATTGAAGAACTTGACCAAGCATGCACAAGAAACTTGTGCAAGAGTCAGTGGAAAAGCCAAACTTTCAGTATGCAGTCTCCAGAGCGGAGCAGTGAATGCAGTCTGTAGGTCACTAACAGTGAGGAAGCTAGTGCAACTCAAAATAGGCCTTTGGGTACATAAATACATGCTGGGCAATAGGCAGGCTCTGAAAAGGTTCAGGGCTGAGTAGTACAAAGGAACATATAGGAGGATTCAGCTCTGAAACTAATCACTGTGACAGTATAGCCACACACTTGTGTGGTCACTTGTGTCTGTCTCAACACATTTTAGTGGCCAGGCCTGAAAATCTCTCTTTGAGTAGTGCTCACAACACGCCTCCCATGAAGATGATATTGAACAGTTCGCAAAAGTACCCAGGCAAGCTGGTGCAGGATTCACACCCATGCAACGTTACTTGGTACTCTACCTCCTCTTGATCCACTTTGGTCAAGGCTTTGTCTTCAGCTTTATGTTCTTTGGCAAGAGGATGGTCCTGGAAACCCTTTTGTTTTAGTTTTGCCATGGAGACCCAGGCCGGTTCAGAGGAAGCAGTTTCCAAATGCAGAGAGGAGACTTTTTCTACAAAAGAAGCATATTTGAAGTAAAGAAGGGATTTAGGTCAAGTCAGTCTAAAGCTAGTGTTTTGTGTTTTAAATCCTTCAGCATCTGTAATACCCTTTGAACACTGCAGAGATAAAATTACCTTCCCTGATGATTTTGTCCTTGGCAATAACTGTTTTTCTGTTTGTTCTGGAGTTTTTGACCTGACTCTGCTTCCGTTTAACTCAATGGCAGAACTCCCACTGAGATCACTGTGAACCGGATTTTGCCTTTGAAACAACATCCTTACACTGCAGTTTAAATGAGTATGATAACCATTATTTTTTCATGTAGGCAGTAAAATACAGGCTGCCTTTTCACTTTTAAAATATTTTAAATGAAGTGATTGTAGAAAAAAAGTAATCACATCTAATGCAATTCCCAGTTAAGGTTTGAGCTGCTGCAGTCTGGAAAATTAACTACAAAACAGTAGCAAGTTTTAAAAATCTGCGTTAAAACTCCAACTATATGCACAAGTAGGTCGTACCAGAAATGTTTCAGAGGCCCTTAAGCTATTACTCTGTTGTTATTCTTGCTGGAACATACCCCTCATTACGATAAGCCAAGAATTCTCTTGACTGGCCAAATCATGAAGCCAATTAAATTATGCTGCTGACGAACTTAAGGCTGAATTTTGGTCCTAGTCAAGAGGATTTTTATCTTTTGTTTTCCACTCTGACAAGGTTCTTACACGATCACCGTTTTCTACAATGTTTGGATAAAAATACAGTATAAATACCTGAAGACTTACGACCATTTTGTTTCTTTGCCACTTCTGACCTTGTCTTGGGAGGATTTTTGTCTTCTAGGAGGTCTGTTTTTTTAACAAATGATTTTGTGCTGTCAAGAAGGCCTGGAGGTGGCCTTCCAGTGCCCACCGATTTCTGATCCTCCTTGACTGAAGCACAAGCAGCAGTGGGAACAGCTGAGGGGATCAGCTTTGGGGACTCAGCACGGTTTTCATTCTGGTATTTTAGTAAAGAAGATGTTCTCCTTAGTCTGACCCCAAACGGGTTTTCAATATTTTGTGCTTCATGGTCAGCCCACTCCATAGAAGAATTCAAATGCAAATCACTATCCTTACAATCTCGATCAAATCTATCTGAGTTGGTTTTTGCTGATTCCTGGATGGCTGCATCAAAACATGTGTGTTCTTTTGTCATTCCTTCAAACAACTCTGGTCTTATGGGGGATGTTGGGGAACTTCTGGTATAGGAATCTTCCTTTGAATTTGAACCCCCTGAGAGAGACCTTTGCCATGCTGGCGCAATGGTAAATCTGACCGGTTTAGCAGAAGCAGTCTTCAGTGGACTTTTTACATTTTCGTCTGAAGATCGACTGTCTTCCACTCTTCTTCTGTGAGAAGGTGTACTGCTCATCTGGTACTCCTTACTGTCAACATCAGAAGAGATATTACTCTTCAAGCCAGCCAAACTCGAAGAGGCAAGACATCCAATGGAAAGTTTTTCAGAAATGTTTGATGTGTTGGCCTGTTGACTGCCTTGGTTACCCTTCGAAACAGAAACAGTTTCTGCTTTAAAATATACTTCCAATTTACTGGGAGGTAGCATGCAGCCTGCTTCTGAGACAGATGCAGCAGTGTCTATATTTTTTTCTGTATTGCCTTTGGATGACTGAAATTCCATTATTTCACAAGTTTCTTTGTCATTTCTTGTTGCTGAACTGTTTTCAGACTTCAAAACAGCCACTGTCTTGATGTCAGAAGATGACTCTGAATTGGCTACCACAACCTGTGAAGTGCTTGGTGCAGTATCTGAGACAGCGTGGTTGGAACGATTCTCAATAGTACCCAAGCAGGCTTCTACTTTGCCAGTAAACAGTGGATCCTCCTTTTCCTCATCTTTGATGTTTGGGTCCACAGAAGTTACTGAGGACCTTTGTGCAACATCTGCCAATATATCTATGCCCTCTGTTTCCACAACATTGCTGAACAAGTCAGCTGCTAGTATGTCTGGAAACACAACAGCTTCTTCAATTTGTTGCAATTCTGGAAGTGCAGATACTTCAGAGCTGGTATTTTGCTGATGTAATTTCAATTCATCAGCAGACTCATCTGAACAGTACAACACTTTTGCACTGTGATGTTCCTCCAGGTTCACTGGAGAAGGCTCAAGTCTCAGAAGGGGTGCAGCTGCTTCATAGTGATGGTCCATGTCTGGAAGGCATGCATCCTCTTGCAGCAAAGCACAAGAGTCTTCTGTCACAAGTCTGGAATCACGAGAGTCGCAGGCAGCATCAGTGGGACTTTTTACACCCGGCGTCTCCTTAGAATCGCCTCCCTTTGCACAATATCCCACCTGGGCTGATACTCCTATATTAAACAGAGGAGAAGAGTGTCCACTTAAAGGTTACAATTCAAGCACCATCTGTCTCAGTAATTCATTCCAGATAGTGCAGTCATTTAGCATGAGTTCCCCATGTCTGGGCACCATTGTCTGATAAATACGGCTGTTAAAAGCATATTTAGAAATGGACTGTCCAAGTGAGAAGACTAATAAAGCTTTTCACTTGAACATACCTAATCCCAGGAATGACAGAAAGTTGTTGTCTGCTTAAGGTGTACTAAATCAGTGGCTGGTTAGTTCTTTTCTGTGCATACCCCTAGTTGTAAAACTACTAGCCAGATTTCCCTAAAGATTTCTAATGTGTATGCCAAGAAAGGCTGTCTAGAATCATCTGGAGGATTTTCTGTATTCCAGCAGAACATCTCAGCATCGGGTAACTCTGCCTCCTGCAGCTCCAGCAGGGCTGCTGAATTTCTGGATAGCTTAGATGTGTCTGCACACACAGTAACTCTGATGTGTGACAGCATCAGGTCCCGAGTCTGCCCTGACAACAAAGTGCCAACATTCCCACCACGCTATAGCATTACCATCAGCCAGTGCATCTGTAATGCAGTGCTAAAGAGAAAAGTCTTCAGTGCTGTTCTGGAGAAATTTCACTTGTTTTTACAATTTATAATTACAATTGTGTCACCACTGGCAATTAGCTATTATTCAAATGATAAAGGGGGAGCTGGCAAAGGAAGATTTAGTAAACACAAGCCAATTAAAGTCACCTACACACATAATAGATATAATGCTGAGATTACGGATTTTCTGAGTTTTAGGGAACTGAAATCCCCAGTCAATGAGGTCTAGCCAACTGTGTAGCACACATACTTCTGAGCATGGTACTTTCACCTCACGTATTTTTTAATGCTGCACTCAAACTTCAACATTTCAGCACCACTGTGTTGAGTCGAGTATATGACGACTTCTACCGCAACACTTTAACAGCCAGTATTAGTTTTATGATATAAAACCAAAGGATGCCCGGTTTGAAAGGATTTAAAATTCAAATTGGTCCTGTCAGCCTTAGACAGAAGAGTTCAAGCACCCAAAGTAGCAATACATAAGTTTTCATTACCTTCAAAATCACTTTTATGCTGGTCACTCTCAAGTAACTCTGTTGAATTTCCCTTTTCTGGAGTTGCAGGAAAACATGCTTCATTTTCCAGCTGTTCCACCTAATGAGGTACAGTGAGATCTTTCAATTAAAGAATAATGCACAAAAATTGTATTTTATACACACAAATGTTTATGAATACTCAAAACATAGACACATAAACCCCATCCTGTAATTTACCAACAATGTGGATAATGTACTATTCCTGTTAAGAACCTAGAAATCATTCACATTTAAAATGTCAAAAGGCAGCCAATTGATCTCTCTTGAATCCAAAACATTCTGTGACTGACGTATTCTGAGTGAACGAGTATGTTTTTAAGACATCACCCAACCAGCTGGTGGCACAGAACAGACCAAGCCAGTGACATTTTCATCACTTCTGGTATCTCTGATTGACACTACACAGTTAGCTTTTCTCCTTCAGCACTGTAGTTGCAGCACAAAGAATATCCAGCAAAGATGCTGTAGGGCCCAGGTTCCCAAGAAAACCTCATTCTGCATTAGACTCATCCTGAATTTCTCCCCTCTCCCCGTTTCTCAGGGCAGGGCCCTTCTAACTCCAGGATAGATTTTCATGCATGATTCTCTGATGGAGAGGGGAACACGCAGTAGAGAAGAGTTAGTCCTTATTTCTGTTACACGCCAGCTCAACAAACTTTTCTATCTGATGAACTTCATCTTCACAGTGGGTTTCCTAGAAGCCAGGATGAGAAGCATCTCATCCTAATTTCCCATGTGCAGAGCCATATTCCTTCCCAAAGTTCTTCAGTCTTTCCTTTGACATACAAAGAATTAAGTTAAAGCTAATCTGAAATTTTTTGTAGAAACAGACTTACGCTTCTTTAAAACTGAAAACTAGCTTTTCAAACAACAGGAACATCTTTACAAATGAAGTATTTTGATTAAATAATGAAAAACCAAAGTTGCACTTTTTGTCAGCTCACAGGCTATTAAAGTTTGAGTCTTTTTTGGTTGGTTGGTTGGTGGAAAATATGTGGTTTCCCTTCTTTCAATGGAAGAACAAAAAAAGCAAAGGAATGTGGACAGGAAAGAAAAAAAAATTAAATATTTAAAATAATAATTAAAAATTTACATTTCCTTCTGCGCAGTGATTCATTTCCAGAAAACGCTTACCTGGAGGGTTTGCTGATTCTTGCTGGTAAAGCCTTTCTGTTTCCGGGGGTTTATGGCAATCCTGTGCCTGGCTGCTGAGGTGTCCAGGCAGCCGAGGGGACTGGCAGGGATGGTGAAGTCAACGGGAAGGAAGCTGCTGCCTCGTGAGCCAGGGGCCCCCAGAGTGGCAGAGGATGAAGGACTGATGGGCCTGGAGGAAGCTCCGGAAGGTATCTGTAAAACACAAACATGTCACAATACATTTTGCTTGGCTTTCCCACATCTCTGAAACAATTCCTTGGCTAGCTCATTCCATTTCAGAAGCCTGAAATGGCTGTATTTTTGGACATAAATCTTCACTTTAAAATGCATGCCTAATGTCATCTCTGCATAGAGATTACTCAGTCCTGTGTGTTCAACTGTCTGTTACAGAAAAGTGAGAAATACCTGTCTCTCCCTCTCCCACAGTAAGAGCCTCAGCTTGTCCTCTTCCCAGTTTTTATCTGAAAAACCATTTGCAATATATGTATACACCAGCAGGAGACACTGGTGCAGTTTTTATAGCTGCCTTTTCATCCCAATAACGTAACACATTGCAGGAATAAGTTATTGAAATGCCACAAAAGTAGCACGGATGCTTGCTCCTTATTATCTCTTCTTCTAAGAAAGTTACCATAGCCACTTTGCTCTTTTAATATCCACTCTCCCCAGAAAATCAAATACTTCTTTCCAACAAGTATCCCAGAATCATCTTCCAGACAGCAATGTGGATCTCACCCTTGCAGCAATGCTGCTCTGGGGACCTAAATAACAGTAACCTTAAATTATGCTATCAAAATAAAGGGCTGACAGAAGTGTTTGTAGAGAAACCCCTAAACATGCAGTTTGACTAGTTTTGTTACTGTGTTGAAATATAGACCAGACTTTCTGGAACATTTGCAAAATTTCACAGACATGCCAAAAGAGCTTCATTCAATAGAACATACATGCTATTTTGGCTTTGGCCATAAAGCCAGGTGAAACACAGCCATTTCACTGTGCTAGGCATTCAGATCTTACTTTTGTTTAAGCTTACGATATAAGACAGCATTTAAAACATGTGTGCTGATGAAGTTTTAAAGATAATGAAAACACGTTCCCATCTGACCTACAAAAATTGTGTAGGTACATTCCTTAGTGTTTAAGGTAGCTAAAATTAATTTCCTTACTCTCCATTGAAATGCGTTAGTTCCTAGATCTGAAATAAACCACAACAGAATGTATTATGACAGATACAGACTCTTCTTGTGAAAAATCTATGTATTGTGAAAGGGAGAAACAAGAACACAGCTAGTAAATAATCTAATTACAGGTATAATTCTACAAAATTAGCTGATAAACCTGTAAGGATCACTAGAACTTACAAAAATATTAACGTCATTACTCATTTCTACATACAAGTTCTTCTGCCTTTCAAATATAAAATTACAGTTGTGCTTATTAAATATAAAAAACACCTGAAGCTAGTAACTGAGCTACTGCTGTACATAAATGGCAAACTCCCTATTCCACCGAGGATTCAGGATATTTTTTTATCTGACCACTGACAGCTGGTATCTTCTCCCAAAGACGGTGGAGCAGACACAAGATTTCCACGTCAGTGTTTAAGTGTAAGATAAATTTGGTGTTTGTTGGTTATTGGGCAGATGCAGGAGCCTGCACAAGGAGAATGCTGCAGCCAAGAGGCCCGTTTCCTAAAGGGTCCTTGTGTCAAAACGCCGTCCTCAGCCCCACAAGCTGAAACCCTGTTTTGCTTTTAATCAGTCCGGGTTGAAGATGCCAACAAGACAGTCAGAATTCCATAAAGGCTAACTGGGAAAGACAAGGTAATGCTGCTTAATGCCTCTGTGAAGCCACTTGCTGCTTGCTTTGAGCAATAGCCTCACATTTATCTTTAGATTAGTCAGAAAGTGGGTATTTATAAGTGTGGAATGCACTGAGAAGTTACATGGGTGACACATCAGGGTTTCACAGAGAGGTGACAGCAACATGAATCTCCTGGAAATCCCAGTGAAGCAGCACAGGGCAAAGAAATGAAGTAAGTAGCATCTGCAGCAAGATCAATACAATAGTGAAACGTAAACCACTAGACTGTGTCTAACTTCAGATGGCTTAGGCTCAGATCCTCTTTTTCCTTTACTAAATATACAACACTCTTAAATGGAATAACTGGTGTAGATTTCTTGGTGCTTTTCACAATTGTCCTTATCTTTGGGATGAGGTTATTCAGTTTAACAACTTGTGTTCTGCTAGCTCAAATCCTGGTATTACATAAATAGTTTCAAAAGCTACTGAAAAAAAATATGATGATTTAGCAAAAAGGTTTTTGATTTTAGATAAATATATTGGCAAGATTTCTGCTAAGCCAAACTGATGACTGAGAAAAATATTTGGGTAAAGGAACATATATGGTACTATAGAGAAGCCAGTCAGATTCCTAGTGAGTTGGTGAGAAAAAGGAAAAGCCTTTAAGTGGGGAATTCTGTGAAATATAGAAGAGGGAAAAAAATTTCTCCTGTCCCTGTCTGTCTTTCTCATAGGAGATGAGGTTGTAAGACTGAAAAAGCTCAAAGGCTTCAGAACTGGATAGGAAAGGGCTTTTTGCATTGTGAGGAAAAAACAGTATGCAGGCTTACAAAATGGAGTATTTTAGTCAAAATATAAAACAGGAAATGACTTAATAAAATGTACATTGAAGTAAAGATAAAATATATACAAGAAGTTATTAAAAATAATGACAATCCAAGTTACCTAGATCACTTGGGCCTCTAAAGTTGTGTGACTAGTAGTCTACTACGAGGGGGAGACATTGCTTTATCTTTCTAGCCCTAAAGCAAATGATCTAGGAATGACTGAGCAGAAGTGTCTGATCTCAACCACGGACAGGGAAGTTGAGCTGGTCCTGCCCAAAGGTTGCTCTCTCCCTTCTCAAAGGCTGGTCAAAGAAGAGTGAAAGGGAAAGATTCCTTAGCACTTAGGTTGGCACTAACTGTTTGATCCTCAAGATGCTGCCCTGGCTGCTTAAGGCTCTCTTCATCAGGAAGGAATCTTCTAACTACCTCCCCTTTACTTGTGGGCTATTCTCAGTTTCACAAAAGGTTAAACTGTGTTCTCTCTGGTGAGCTTCTCAAACAGGGATTCTGTATGGAAGACTGCAAAGGTTGGGCCAAAATGGCCTGTAGCTGCTCTGGACCCATAAATATTCCCCTTCTCGGCTAAATAGCAGATTACGTTGCTTATACCATTGCCAGAGCTATCCCATTAATCAAATCAGCTCTGTTGGAGTGGTGGCTGCCTTCGTCACTGGCATTTGAAGACCCCATTGGCATAACTGTGGTCTGATGGGTCTTTCAGACATTATATTAACACTGGAGGAAGGCAACATAAGCAAACCTTGCAGGCCTGTCTTGAAAGCATGAGATGGGCAGGAACTCTAGCAGCAACAGTCAAGGTGAAGGTCCCCTAGACTTCTCTCCAAAAATAGGACCTCTATAAATTTTTCCGCGCTGGTCAAGGATAGACTGTATTGGTCTGACAGCCAAACCTGCTGCTTCTGATGGTCACTTATCATCCAAGAAAACTGCAAATTAACACAGACTTTTTCCTGTGAAATACCTGGTGTCAGGAAGGGCTGATCCCGCAATTATTTCCCATGATGAGAGATGCAGGGCATTGCTTCCAAGCCACTGCTGACACGTGTTATTAAGCTATTACTGCCGTTGGGTATCAGGGCCCTGGGACATGGCAGCAGAATTGAAGTGCTTTTCTTGTACAATTCTCTGTTGTGTAACTTTACAGATTCATACTGTGTCACAGAGCTGACTATGCTATTCACACAAACCACTTAGCGGTAGATTTCTGTCTCTCTTTATTTGGTTCTTATTCAAAACTCAGAGAGAGGTACATTTTCACTATCATTTGCATCCCTCTGGACCGTTTATGAACTGTTTGCTAGGATACACTGTACCCAGAATAGATTAAAAAAGAAAAGATTATTGTACTGGCTCCATACAGACATGACACATGCTGTCTCAGGCAAGTTTATTAGCAGGAAAAGTAGCTATTTACCTGTTCATCTTCACTGTCTGTCCCGCCTAAACTCAAAGAGCTATGACGCTGAACAGGGTTGGAGGACTGTGGGATAAAATAAGGAAGAGGGTAAGTCAAGGGAAGTATCATATTGAATTATCTGGGGCTGGATATCCAGTGCTAATTATGATAAAACACAAGAGGAAAGATAAAGGAAGGGTCACTGAGTCCCTGCCTCACAGAGTAGGTTTCATTAGTTCACTGGGGATCAAACATAAAGTAGGAGAGCTTTATCGTGCTATGAGGTATGCCATAAAGGTTGACCACATGAGGCGATACATTTTATAAAGTTATTTTGGCTTATTGTTTTAAGATCTTCAAATTTACAAATGCTCACACGCTCACTCAAGTCCAAAATCATGCATCTGTGTGAGAAGGCAATTCCTAAGAAAGAAGGTAACCCAAACCCCCTCCGAGTCCCATCAGGACCCGTTCTCCTCAGACTCATAGGATTGTCACTTCCCTGTCAGTTCAACTACTACTGCTCTGGTTTTGAGCTATTTCATTCCAAAAGCAGTAACTGTTTAAGATTCTCTTAGAGTCCCTGTTATTTTTGTTTTCCTCACTAGCTTTAAAACACCCAAAACCTCTTCCCCTTTCACAGGTGCAGGAAAGTGCCAATCTCTCCACCTCTTTGAAGCTGGAAGACATGGGAAGTCCATTTGTGCAGTGTGAGTACCTCAGCTTGCTCTTGGACTGGAAGTAGAACAGTCACAGTAACACAACACTCACCCGTGTATGCTTTCTGCCATACAGACCTGCCAGGAGAGACTGCTTTGCCCAAAGGCACTGAGAGTTGTCATATCAACTGAATTTCTCTCCTC
>NW_010552776.1:44455-70688 GCF_000687285.1 Phaethon lepturus
GTCACAACCACCCCAGCACTGGTCTACATAAAAGCACCAAAAATTGTACTCAGAAGGGGTATTTGTAAGGCCACTTCCTAGGTACCCCCACAGTGACAAGTCCACAATCCACCTAGGTAATTTGTCTAGTTCTGCCTACCATCAGATTTTATCACAAGCAAGCAAAAACGTCTTGCCCTTCTCCACGCAGATTTTATCTTTTCTGTACAGGTGGTCACTAAAGTGACATAATAATCATACCTTGCTTGGTGAATCTGTCAGAACTTCATGAAGGGTTGAAATTTCAGGAGGGCTTCTAGGTAAACCATCATCTTCAGAAACAGCACCTGCATCTTCCAGTTTCCTTCCAGTTATGACAAGAGGAGGCGATCCAAGTCTGATGTTCTGCTGCAACTGAAGCTGTGGTTGAAATTTAGAATATAGACTTTCAGTGGCATTATTTATAGGGAACATTTTGGACACTTTTACCCCAGTTGCTCCCATTAGGCATGCAAAATCTCTTCGCTAACAGAAATACTTGATGAAACAGATAATTTACAGAAAATAGCCATTAATAAAAATTTTATTTAGTTACATTCATCAAGGATCCATCATTAGAATCATAGAATACTTTGGGTTGGAACAGACCTTTAAAGGTCCACCCCGCCCTGCAATGAGCAGGGACATCAACTAGATGCCATTAGAACAGGCTTTAGTACAAAATTAAAACCAAAATCAGTTTTATTCAGTAAGGTACCAAAGACAGAAATTTCACCATTCCAGAAAACTTACAATAGTTTAACTCAGTTTAAATTTAAAACTTAAAAAAACTAGATTTAAGTATTTTTTAAATAATTACATGTATCCAGATGTCCCAAATAGTCACACAAAGTATTGTCAGACAGCAGTTCCCAACCCCAGATTTATGTGGTCAGCTTTCCTTCACAAAGTCCTTCCAAATACTGAGAGCTTGTCACCACCCTCTCCTGCACAAGTACCCGAGTCCTACTTTTTATATAAAGACAATTTAATTCCATTTCTGGTCCACCCAAATGAATTGCTTGTTAGTTTTCCCCAGCATCACATCCTGGTCCTGTCTACAGCAAGACTGGTAACGGCAGCCAGGAACAACTTTGTTTGTAAAGGAGTATGTGGATTCTTTTCCAAGACTGCACAAAAGAATGCTCTGGCAGACCCTGACCCTAGAAAAATAAAACAAAGTCTGCAACCTCACAAGCAGCCAGATGTTCCCTCAAACGAAAAAAGTTCAGATCTCAGGAAACACCATTACTAAAATTCTTGGCTTAAGCCTGTCAGCTGTGTCAAAGCTGGAATAGAAACAAGGTCTGAACAGAAACTTCGTCCTTCAACTAAAAACATCTCAACTAAATATTCCCAAGATAAACATGCAGACCTGTTTTTTTCTGTTTCTTTGCTTATTAAACCAGATTGGGAAATTCCAGGCCTAATTCTGTGCTCTTCTGCAAGCTATGCATTCATTTATATCTCTGTAAAATAGATCTAAATAGCTGCCATTCTTATTCAGCAAGATTCCCTTACAATGTAATTCCTATAGATCTAACAGCCACACAGGGTAGCACGATGTCACCCTTCAATCCATCAGGTCCCCCAGTTTGAACAGCTTGCTTGCCCTTTTACCCACAACAATCAAAGAAGTATCACCAATACGATCTGCAAAAGCAGGACTGATGACAAACTGCACAAAGATTGCAATATATGGGCAAAACAAGACATACAACATACCTGTGCACTTCATGGGAGGGAAAATACAGAAAGTCAATTTTGCTTTTCTCTCTTTTCACAATTCCCCATCTTTGATTTATTAAATTTACTATACACAGACAGCAAAGTGTTGGGGGGGAAACTCTGAATTTACAGTCTGTCTTCTACTGGTAGAAGCTAATTTACATTGCTAAGAAAATAACATCTTTTATTAGTGCTTGGCTTTTATTCTGACAAGAGTCAAGCTCACAGAAAAGGGCCATCTTTTATGGCTCTAAAAATAGTGCTGGCAGTAGTACATTACCACGCAGGACGACGGATGGATGAAGAGAGGGCACAGTGGACTGGAGATAGCATGAAAAGAGCTCCGTCATATATAAACATGATTTCTCCTGCTACTTCTGTCATTATACAAAAATACCCTGAATTGAAGCTAAGTCTATTTTGCAGTCTTATGGAGGAACAAGTCCCTCTGTGCATCTTCTATTACTTAACATGTGATGCAACTGTGTTTTGCAACACGAAGTTCACACTGAGCAAAGGAAGAATTTCAATGGCCTTTGGCTGCATTATCAACAGTTTGTTTTCACTCTCTGGAAAAATCTTAAACTTTTATCTGAGTGCTCTGAGCTGGGCAGTTATTTAAATGCAATTAATATAACCAACAGTTGATAAGGGAGTTGTCAAGGAGGGTTCAGTATGTCCCTTGGAAGAAGGAAATGACCTAGCAGAACATAGTATCCTCTGCTGGCAGAGATCAGAAGAATAATGATATAAATAAAGCTGTCACTAACAGTGTCCTGACATATCCATCATCCCACACACTTACACAGCTGCTGGTGCTAGCATGTACAGTGAAAACATCATAGCCAGAATTGCCAAAAAGAATAACATATAAATAATATGTAAAGAATAACAGTGTAAGGGACATGCTACAGTATAAATAAATGGCCTTAACCTAAAAGCAGTAGCTATGAAGTAAAGAATGGAAATCCCATTGGAAGAGAACATGCTCATTAAGGAACATTTCCAAGAGTCCATGAACTGGATTCATGTCACTCGCACACTATGAGACCTGGGCAAGGCTGAAAGCAGCAGGACTGCTCAAAGCAGCGGCTTCCAAGAGGCAGAATAGATCCAAAAGTAGTAAATCTGGCTTTGGACACTGTAGTCAACAAAATTTTAAGGCACACAGCAGAGGAATCAAGCAACAGAGCTTCCTAGGAGACAGTTAATACAAAGCAGCACCGTGAATGAGGGGATGATGTTCTCACCTGCAAAGTTTTCACTCTTCCAGGTATGTTTTCCTGAGACAACCTGTCATCTGTCACATTTCCTGGTGCAGACTCAAAAATGAAGACGCTGTCATGGGACAAGGCTTTGTTTCCCATGCTTCCTTTGGGCCTGGGAAGGAAAGAAGGAAGTAAGAGCGGTCAGTGCACTGGGTACAGCCCTCCAACGCTTCCCTGCACTACCTCACCAGGGCAGAGGGATCATAAAGAGGCCAGGGTGGGATGCATCTTGCTTAACTTCAGATTTGTGCATGTTAGCTGTCTAAGGTAGTCACTGCTAGTCCCTTTTATACTCAGAAGGGAGGAAGAAACACTTTTTAGGATGCTGATTAAATGCAGATGTCTTTTCAGATGTACTCAGCATCTACATTGAACACACAGGCCAGTGTCTGTGGACAAGAGAGTCCAGGGTGATTAGGTCAGATGCTGGGATTTAGTTGGATGCATGACACCCTGAGAGACGTCTACAGCACAGAGGGGGCAACAGGAGTTGCCTGCCCTCCTTTGGTGGCAATGTGCCTAGCATGAGACATTCAGGATACAACCTTTGCAGCCTGCTGTGTGTCATACCTGCCAAAGATAGTGGATTATTTTTCACCTTCTTGCAAATGAGGGCAGAAAATGTAATTCCACTACATTAACAAACTTGAGTCAAATCCTCTCAGGACAAGCAATGAAAACAGTTCTGTTCACCTGTATCATGAACATCGCCAGATCCCAAGCATATTAAAAAATGTAGGTGGGACAAGTGTCCACGGCCACAGTTACATACCTATCCATGGCCAAGTTAAAGTACCCAGGTGAGATATTCCTGCTCTGTTTCTGTGCTCACTGGGTGTTCAGCCCAGTGAAGGACTGATGAGTTCCCACAGCCATTAACTGAGTTGTAATCAACCGAGATTGATTGGGGTTGGGCTATTAGGTTGTGCAGGGCAAAGTTTGCAGTTGGGTGGCACAACAAGGAAGGCTCCAAATCTTTTATTCATCAGGTTCCACCAGCATAGGCAGGCACTGTCTGCACATTACTTTGTCCAGAAGACCACAAGAGTGGCCTCTACCAGGATTTCATTCTAGCATTTAACTGGAAAACAACAGAGAATACTCTCATGTTGTTGGCTGCCAGCCTCATAACCCACAAGTTACAAGGATTTCTTGGCTCAGCTGCCATGCAGGCAACGTTCATTGCCTCTGAAAGTTTGACTCTGGATACCAGGGGACGATTAGGAACAGAACAAGGAATATCCAGTAAGGTTAACACTCTTCTGCAAGGAAATCAAATAGAAGAGGTCTCTGCTATTTGCCTAACCCCAGATTCACTCTTTATTCAGAAGAAAGCCCCGAAAGACTGAACTTTCATAAAGTAAATACACCATGTAAAAAACCCCAAACAAATTACTCTTTTTTTTTTTTCTTCCTGCATCTCCCTTCTTTACATCACTGGAGACAATATCTCTTTTGTCTGCTTGACTAACCCTCCTGTTGCCACAAAGGTGTAGTCAATCAGTATACAGTTATGCCAAGTCTCACAGTAGGGCAAAATAATTTTGCTCTATGTTTATGTTGTGTTGAAGACAATCCGAGCTCTTTCTTTCACAGCACAGATCAGAGTTCGTGCTTCCTCACATTATATGTAATAGTTAATGGCTGTGTTAGTTTATAGGGCAGCAGTTCTACACACAAATAAGACACTTGCCTTATTTCACCATTAGAGTGAATGAAGCCATCCCATCATTTTCTGTGTTTGATTTTAGAGTCCTTTTCATCATGAAAGACACTCTATATGGGCAAGATATAATTTTACTGCATTCAGAGACAGTGTCATGCAACTTTTATTTACTGTCATGTATATTCATTATTAGTTGGAGTATTTTATTTACTGCAAAGAAAGCATGTGCATTAGGATGTATTAAACTTTTTAATTGGGGATCTCCTGACTTCCTTAACTTGGAACTCTTTAGCAATAAGAGCTGAGGTTTCCTTGTTCTTGAGACTGCCGGTACAAGATCTGTTTATTTCTTTCTGTGTATGTATGTGTTTGCAAGAGAATTACTATATTTTCTTCTGGATTAAATATAGAATTAACTGCAGCTTTAGTAAACGTGAGTCTTTGATGTGCAAATATACATTCAGGTGTAATTCCAGGCAGTGTATTTATATTTGCACTGAAGCTAAAGATGCACTGTTAGGTAAACCCCCAGATATTTTAGCCACTGTATCTCCACACTTATTTCACTATACAAATGCTCAATACATTCACGTGTATCAACACTCAAGCTGCCATGACTGAGGAAATGATGGGACTCTACACCCAACAATAAAGCCGCTTCTAACTCATCATGGCCTGTGCTATCTTCCACTTCTTATCGCTGCAACACCACTTCTTTTATTAGTGCTTGAGGTAGGGGGAAGAAAGGTGACAATTCTTTCAGGCAGCCGCTCTCTCAAAAGCAGCTGCAGCCTGCCGAAGGAGTGACTGTTCATTACAAAGACTTTTTTTCATTACATTTTTTTTCATTACAAAGACAGTTTTAGATATTGCCCCAACAGTTTTTCCTGCTCAAAGCTTTTTAACTGGAATAAGACTATTTGGGACCCCATTGATTCCCTACAGCACCTTGACATCTGGGCACATCTCTGTGACTGTTACAAGAAGCATCTGGCATATCTGGGGGTTTGGTCTTTGGTTAGTATTCAGAAAAGTTAAATTTTAAAAAGATTACATGGGTTTAAAAAAAAAAGAAGGAAAAAAAGAAAACGAGTGCTTCCACCTCAAGAACAAACAAACAGCAGCATTGTTCTAGGATTGGTTTTGATGTTCTGCATGCCAGAAATTGCAAAGCTCAAGGTCCTGCTATAAACCCTTCACAAGCTGTATTTCCACTGGCTTTCAGGATCAGGTTTTCCAAAGGATTATGTAGTTCAGTCTCTCTAGGTACTTACAAAGCATGCCTATGCCATGCAGGGTCTGGACATGATAGGGTTTTCAAGTAGCACAAACATATCATCTACTTTTTTTGGATAGTCCATCTAATCCTATCGCTAAGAGAAAAAACAGAAGGGTTTTACTCACTTCCTGATCTCTGATGTTGCAAAACAGTTCATAATCACTGGAGGATAGTGCTGAGGTAAACAGCAACTGGACTTGAAGTACTTGGTTAATGGCAAGAGAAAGAGTTTGCATCCACACTACCCCTCTGGAGCAGACAGCTGATTTTAAGCCAGATCCCTCCTATGGGCGGATGGGGTAAGCTCAGCTGTTCCTAAGCTTTCTGAACTGGGTTAGCTAAATCACTCTAATTCCCTTTACCCCACGGGACTGGTTGTGTGGTCACTTACTCTGTTGCTGTTATGCTAACAAACAAAATAAAGAGATTGTTGTTTCATTCCCAGATCATTTCCATGATGCAGTTGCATAAACACAACAGAGAGAGCGGAGAAAGGTGGGGCAAGGAGGAACAAGCACTCATGAGAAAGTAACATCTATAAACTGGTCCACCAGAAGAAATGCAGCGTCCAGCTCCACCAAATTTTATGATATTTGATGATACAAAGCATTTGGCAGCAATGCTGATTTCAGCATGTCCCACCCTAGTCACTGATTCATGCCCTCTGCCAGTGTCACACACATCCAATGTCCCCTCCAACAAACCACTGCAAACCATAGGATGTGGCTGGTGTTCTGTCATGCTTCATGAATCTGCAGCTCCACAACCCGAGGCCTAGGGTAATGCAAAGAGAGGCCTGGCTGAGTACCTAACAGGGGAGTATGAGGGTGGTGGGGAGTTGGAAAACAGACAATTTATAGGTTGCCAGATACTGATCCATGACACCCCTGGTGAGAGACATAGCCACGTTCAGAGAGTTGTCCCACCCCAGATTGTCAGAGGCGTGCAATGGAAGTGCTGTGTAGCTTGATGGTCTAAGGTCGTCAGTGAAGCAGTGTTAGCCGTGCAAGCTAATAGCTTGTATTACACTAACTGGAAAAAAGACAAGTTTTTGAACTAACGTCGTTTGGGGATTTGAGAATTGCTCTGGACACACCTTAAGGACTTGCAAACCTCACCTGTATGCACAGCTCTTCAGGGGTAGGCTGACACAAAACTAGAAGCCTTTCGTTGTTATCTATACCTAAATGGCTGCATAAGACAGTTAAAGCAGCAATCTCATACTGATAATACATCAAAAATACTTCTTCCCCTTTACCCCAGCCATGAGAGAGGGCACCATTTATGCTAAAAAACAGCAACTCAACTTCACACATATTCTCTGTATTAGCACTACACAGCCATCAGCCTCTTGTAAAGTTACTGCTGATCAGACTTTCCAGGACAGATTTCAAACACTAAAACCAATCAAAACAATCTGAGCTATCTGCAGTTTTAGACTAAGAGGTTGGATCACCCCTGCCCCTGGCTGCCCTCCCCCTCCTCTCCAGGCTGGCTTTTGAAGCACTAGCAAAGAAAGAGGAAATTCCTGGAATTCCTTCATCAGCATTAGGGCTTGTTTTGCACAAACTTGGACAGAGGTTGCTCCTAAGGGGCCAACTCATGCTTTCATCCTACTGCTGTGAGAGGTTCGCTTTTATTTATTTATTTTCCTTCCCCGCCAGCTTACCCAGCCTCCTTCGGTGAATGAAGTGCAGTAGTGTCGAGCACAGAGATGCTGACATCGCTGCTGGACTGGCTAGGTTTTAAATTACTCTCCCCCCTGGGAGGTGGAGGCTCTTTCCTTTTCTTCTTGGCAAAGAAGTTCTTGAATGTCTGAAATTTGGATTTTTTCTTTCCTGCAACATGAGAAAAATGAAAATTTATGGAAGTTGGAGGTGTTGCTTAGCTGGGAGAATGTTACCTCTTAAATTCTGGAGGAAGCCTCAAAGCTAGAGCAGCCCATTCAGTTTTAGTCGGCTCCTTTGTAAATAATTCAGTGCTGGAGTCCAGTGAAAGGTGAAGCTGCAGTTCTTACATCTGCTGCCTATAACACTGGCATTAAGCTGACAATAATGGTGCCTACTTCGGTTCCAGTTTATGAAAAATACATCTTATATAGAGAATGTATCTACCTACAACTGAACAGTCATCATGCCAATCACACTTGATATATTTTCAGTAAAAAAATTGATGTCAATGTCTAACTCTTACTGTTGTTTGCTTAGCTCAGTTTAGTTCTGCTTTCTCTTTACTCAGTGCTGTAAGGAGACAACACCTGAAGGTTATTCAACGTTTGACAAAAAGATTGAAACTAGCAAAATAATTTATAAACTCTAAAACCCAAATATCTGTTTCCACATTAAATCACTGCCCCAAAATGAAACCAACAACTCCTCCAAGGACAATGGAACAAACTTAAATTAAGACACTGCCCTGCAGGACGTGACACCCCCAAAAATAGCAGCCCTAAGAATACAGTTAGAAAACTGTTAATCTAATTTCAGATTTTCCATTGTCCAAATGAAAAAAAATACAAAAAGAACAAAGTAAACCGTACAAAACATCACTGTCTTCTTTCATTTCTACTAACCTAAGATACTTTAACATTCTTATTTAGATTTTCTTTCAGCACACAAGTGGTGCATTTTGTCACTGACCCTTACATGCAGGGGTCAGTTTGGAGTGGTTTAGGCCAAACTATTGTACTAAGACCCCTGTGATTGACTTAAATGCATAGGCAGAGCAATAACATCACTGCATATCTGAGCCAAATCCATTGTTCAATTAATAGTCTACAGCAATTGGCATAATAAATGTCCACAGCTGGAGGATTCCTTCATAAGCAAGGCATTATTTCAACACAATTATTGTCTTCTCCCAGCAATGATTTAGTCGGCGATGCTCTGCCTCAACGTGTGCCCTGTACGTGTAGCGATCTCTGCCAATGGGCCTTATCTGGGCTGAAACTGTGCCACCACACAGCTGCACCAGACAGTAGCCACTTTGAGGAATAAACAATGATACTGAGATCTACTCACTCTGTCTCCTCCCTGCTCTCAAGACCAGTGCCAGCACCCTGCGTCAGGACACACAAGGATGCTGCTACACTGTCCGGCACGGACTGATGAAATGGCTACCTCTCTGCAGAGCAGTAGCAGCCAGGGGAGACCTGCACATTGCTTTTCAAGTGACTTGGGCTATCACTGAGACCAAATTATCTTTCAAATATGTAGAGCAAAACTATCAATGGAGTCCCACTCATCTGAATAATAATGGGATGTGGCGCTCCTATGGAGGACTTATCAGTGGAAGACCTTTTTATCTTCCACTGCTGCTTATCAAGCAGTAAGTGAATGAGATAGTCACAGAAAATATACAGGTTATATTGCCTGCCCCAGACCACAGACCTGACCCCAAGGCTTTTGGATTTGTTAAGACTCTCACAGGGCTCAATGAGTTTCATGCTGCGCCCATAGCGAGAACTGGTAAGAGAAGACAGGTCACACGGCAACTGGAAGACCATAGTGCCTCTCAAACAAAACAAGCATGTTGAGTGTCCTCTACAGAGTCTTTAGAAATGCCTTCCTACCATTACTGTCATTCATATCAGCAATTAGACAACGCATATGGTATTCTCCCAGGAAACTTGTCAAAGCTGAGTTGGCTTATTTTAGATCAGCAAAACAAAAGATTAAAAAAATTCACGAAAGCAGTGCCCCAAAATTATCAATTTAGCAATGTCTGCTAACACAGTCCAATGACTCAAAGAACAAAATGGCAGACTTGGCTACATGCAAAGATCTCTGCAACTTAAAGGCAGTCTAAATGAAAAACAAGGACATTGTCATGTACAGTGGTCAGCTGACAGTGGTATGGAGAGAAAGCAAGTTCGATTCTAGTGCGAGTATTACTGACGAGTTTAATTAGATGGTGGTATTTCCAAAGAACCAGAGGAATGTTTAAAAAAAACCCCAAAACCCACAATACAATAACAACAAAAAAAGAAGTGATCCTGAGGACATTTAAGAGACACAGACATAAGTCCAACCACAAAGGATAACATTGCCAAGGTACTAGTCCAAATACTTGTTTAGATCAGAAGTGGTGCTAACTTTAGAATGGAGCCCATGGAAAGGATTTGCAAACACTGCCAACGAGTAAACCTCAGCTGGCACGGGACAATACTTGGGTATCATTGTGCAACAGAGTCCTTTGATGCAGACACATGAGTTACTTCAGCGCCTTCTCTAGCCTCTAATTTATTACTCATGTGCAGGGTACACCCCCTCCACCAGCAATTCCTCTTCAGCTGTGCTCAGCTGCACGCCTTCAGCTGTTTCAGATGAATGAGAAAACAGTAAGTTTCCCTGCAGTTCCATAAGATGGGCACTTGCCATATTCATATGCAAAAAAAGACAAAATCACTACTAGACACTTAGTTCTGCATGCAGATGAAAACTGCAGGACTGCTCTACATGAGAGCATTTGGTAATAACGACACGGTTCAGAAAGACGGTGTTCATATTTGTTTCCTGCTGTGAACAGTTGTGCACTGGTTTCGCACACCATTAAAAGGATGCCACATTTAATTCAAAAGTTTCTACATTTCAGTGCACTGTGAAGTAGCCCAACTTATCACTAAATAGGTAGAGTGCTCTATGATACTTGTACTAATAATATACAAGAGGATCTTATTACTTAAAACGGAAAAAATTCATTGCATAACAAAAATCCAGTCAAAGCAAGGAAAGAAAAACCAAGCTTAGACAACTCTGCCTATTTCCCCTTCACCCACTGATGAATAATGACTCATGATTTTTGAATTCTTGCTGTTACCAATCTTCAACTTTATGGCATTAAAAAATAAAAAATTACATTTAAAGGCTACTGCCCTAAAAAGCCTTGCCAAAAATTATTTGCTTATGCTAACTATGATTTAGCCCACTATAACAGAAAAGGAGCAGGAGTGAGCATTTTGCTTTCTCTGTAAAGTTTGTTTATTCTGTATTTTTTATTGTTTGTGTACTGCCTATTTCATTGTTTCCCCTGTGCACAGTCAGAATTAATGCATGTCTTTCTGCTCTTTGCATGGTTCTTCCCTATAACAAGACAGAAGAGAAAAAGATGTTTTTTCCACAGGGAACATCTGATTTGGGAGCTCAACGATCATATTTAAATTAAACAGTTAATTTTGGGATATTCCATGCTCTCTGAATTCCTAGGTGCATTCAGGACACATTTTCCATTTTTTTCCCTCAAATCCAAGGACTAGATACTTTCACCAATAAAAATACATGACAAAAAACCCCACAGACAAGATTCTTAGAAAATACCATGAGTCTAGCTTCATTAAAAATACCTGATATTGCCAGACAGGCAATAAAATGGAATTCAGTAAGGCTAACATTGGGTGCTGACAGTTTTTAGACAGTGACTTGGTTACTGCCATCAAGAAGGAGCAGCATGCACTGGAAGCCCTCTACTACTAGTCAGACAATAAGGTAAACCTCAAGAAATTAATCTAATTGACTAGATGACTGAGCAGTCTGGGGATTTTAGCCTCCTAGAGCCTTTACATCACAAGCCAATTAAAGCCATGAAGAGGAAGAGGTGAGGCAATCCTACATTACATGAAAAGATCCTAAAATGGCTTTATCCAGGTCCAGTGCTTCTTGAATACTTCAGCAATAGCGCAGCAGCCTTTAACTTTTTTAAATTTTGGTTCAGTTAGAGACAGAAATATTCCTGGTGGCTTTAGAGCCAACACTTAAGACAGCAAGCCATCTCCTGCCTTCCCTGTCACCTGGGTCAGAACTTGATCAATTTTCTGAATCTTCTAGTGAACCCATGTACAAAATTTGCATGCGTGGGTTTCACACGAGTTCACCATTGTGCCATGGATAGCACTGGACTATGTGATAAACTAGATTATAAATTTAAGAAACCGGCCACTGCTGAGCCTCCATCATCACAGTTTCTTCACCCCTATCTACTTGCCACGCAGTGTTCAACTAACAATGACTTTGCCATTTGCTCCTCTCTTCTACCAGTATTTTGGTGGTGGCAAATGTATTTCTAAAGGATAAAGCAAGATGACCTTTGAAGCATAAACATTTAAGATGATTGTGAGACATTAGCCAAAGAAAGGAGGAAAAAAATCAAGTGATATGACAGCCACTTCTCCTGAAATGCCTCAGCCATGATGCTATTCTTCTTATTCACCTATCTCCTCAGGAATTGTCTGAACACTGGCAAATGGGATTTCCTTTAATTAAGACAACTCATTGGCATAAGTAGTATCTTTTCCTTTCTTGCCTCTTATTCCATTCCCTCATGGCTGTTTGCATCAGCCCATGCAACTAGATTAAAGAATAAGTAACCAAGGTTTGTCTGTGGCCAGAAGCAGAGAATGAGGCTGCAGTGGGGGTACTCATATAGCTCCCACAGAAGAGGCTGGCTAACAGGCTCAGCTCCAACCTCTGTAGCATCCATCAAAGCAGGCACAACGATCAGCCCTTCAAGCTCTAACATCCCACTTTTGAAAAATCTAAGCCAGAATCAAAAAGAATATTCTCCATCAGGTTACGACCCTCCAGTACTGCTCATTAAAAGATCCTTCCCACAATACTGCTAACTGACAAAGCCACACAGAATATTTTTCACACTACAAAAAACCAAACGACACTGCAAAAGTCACTACAGATTCCCCGACCTGAACAAAATAAATCCTGACTTCCACATCAGCTACACATTCGGAGAATAACTGCTTACCTGTGCACTCTTCAACTCTCTCTCCTGTTTCAGGTGACTGTGTGACCTCTGTTGTCCCCGTAGCCATGATACAGTCACTGAAACAGAGATGAAAGCATCAGTTGAATTTTAGTCCACCTTCCCAGTAGAATATGGTCCCACACAGCATGACGAAAGAACATGGCTGGATCCTTTCTGAAACTGCATACCCAAATGCTTATCACAAACATGCTTGCACACTGTTTTGCACTTCAGCCATAGAACTTTTCCTCCTTTTTCAGTAACGCTTATTTCTCCAGCCAAAACTAACAAACCAGTCTAATTTCTTGCCAGTACCTCTCTCTTTTTAGGAAACAGGATCAAAGTTTGCATTAATGAAAGATGTCATTAAACTTGCTCAGCAAAGACTGTAATGCTTTCCAGTCTCAGAAAAATTAACCTTTATGATTGCTCTTTGCTAGAGAGTGACAGCTCCACACTACTGTAAAAAACATCTTAAGTGCGTGCTCTGCTGCCGAGGGTTCATGTATTACAGCGTCCTCACAGCAGGCACCAGGCTAGTCTGCCAGCATTATGAAAATTAGTTAAGCATCAGCACTGAAGCATCAGCCTGGGCTATGCTACATTTGTGGAAACCAATAGATCAAATTTATTTTGGATCCACTGCAATCAGCTTTTAGCCACAAGCTTTGAAACCTTATCGCAAGCAGGGCTATTGATCAACCAAATTAGCTGATGGCATCATCTTCCTCCCCGATGAAAACAAAAGTTCAGCCTAGTTTTAAGATCATTCAATGTTAACTGGCTCCACTTTGTATTTTCCAAGACTCCTAAATGGGTGTCTGTCAGAGACAAAGGAATTAAGCAGCAGACCACAAGAGTTACAGTACAAATGTCAACCAACAATGGAAACGTGACAGTTTAGCAGGGCAGCTCATAAATACTGTCCTTTGTTATGGAAGGGATCTAGGTGATACATTTACATAGTTAGCAGTTCCAATATGCTGCCAGGACGTAAAGAGTAAGAAATCTTTACAAACAAATGAAACAAGTCCTGCTCCCTTTTCTGCATAGACCTCATCTAACAATTTTCCACCTCAAAGTGGTATAACAATACTGCCAAGTAAAGTATCTCAAAAGCAAGCGAGATTATGATTCTATGCGAATTTGGCCAATCAGTAAACTATTCTATTCCTTCGGTATCACCCACACATTCTATAATCTGTCACGCCCAAAAGCTCATAGGGGCTTTCCTATGAGCCCACATCCTCAGATAAGCTTAAAAGATAAGCTAAAAAAAAGAAATTAAAAATCAGAGGCAGAGGTGATGGGACTGTCAAAAAAAAAAAAAAAAAAAGAAAAAGAAAAGGGAGCAGACCACGGGGGTAAAATAGGCAGGCCTGCTGCGAAAAAACAGACCATGGAGTAAACTTTCCCTGTACCAGCCACATAGATACACAAACTGCCATGCTGCTGAACTGTAGGGAGAAATAGAGGAGACAGACTGCAGTTTTCTTCTGGTTTGTAACAGATCAACTGTGAGCAGTGCACACAACAGTGCATTAACACACTTTAGTTCCAAACAATCTCATGCCAACTTGCTAAAATCAATGAAAAACTCATTGCGGTGACCAGGACTGATGATACCTTTTCTAAATAAGATGCACTGAGGATGTTTTTCAAACAATTGTTAGACAATATTTGAGAAGTAACAAAAACTAAGACTTTTAAGATCTTCCATTTCGGATTATCATAACGATTCAAGTCTTCTCCCTTTTTTCCCCATGTCTCATCAATTATCCATGAAAATGGCTGCATTTCCTGCATATGTTGATTAAAGTGGCCATCAGCAGACTTTCTCATAGACTCTTTCTCTGTATTAAAAAGAAATTTGGTTCCGATTTTCCCCCTCAACTTTAAACACCATGCATATTGATTACGTTAGATTTTTCTTGAGGGAAACGGAAATGCTTTTGAAATAAAACATCGCGAAAGCACTCAACAAATTTACACGGACAAACTGGCAAGTCCCCAGACTTTAGCTTATTTTCACAGAATTTGAGTGGGCCTGACATTCAGCTCATTTAGACCTCTAACTTCGGCTTTACCCACCTTCAATAAAATCAAAGCAAGAGAAAATGCTGCTTTCAGATGCAGCTTTGTTTTCACTGGCTCTACATTTATTTAAATTACTCGATCATCTCAGCTGCTCACTCAGAATCCTTCCAGCCTTCGGAGGTATTTTGACTGCTGTGTTTATTACAACTGAAAGCATTTATTTCCAACTGGCAGATCTTTCACACAAGTAGAACTATAATTGCAAAGCAGTTCAGCTCGGAGGCAGCCTCTTCACAGTCAAAGCAGCTCCCGCATTAATTCGATTTTATGGCTGAGTTCTCTGGGGCATATGGAGGTCAAGTGTCAATTGCAAGGGTGCAAGCAAGGTAGTTTGCAAATGTGCCCCATTTAGGACCTAATGGTTTGGTGCCTTTGTATACCTCATCACAGTATCATCTCTTTCCAGTGACCTGAACAGTGACTTAAGCTGAGGGAAACGGTCACAGATTTTTTCCAAGCTTTAAGTTAGCAAGTATTTAAATGACAAGAGAAAAAGTATTAATAGCAAAGTGTAAGTCCCATCATTAAAAGTTTGATGACATACCTGAATGAAAGTTAGCAAACAGACGACACTTAGACTTCCAATTCTGGTGGCAGTGACTTGTACTTTACAGAGAACAGCTAGCAAATGTTCTGGGCAAAAAACCCTAGCCTGGGGATCAATGTAATGGAGAAAAAGAGGACAAAAACCCATCAATACAAATACATGCGAGTGCACAGGCATTAACTGATCGAACCCTCAGACATTCACCACTTTCAGGCCGTAATGACAGCTGACAGGCGCGGTGTCAGGATGTATCAATACCACGTACGTTCAGCTCCGTCAGCTGTACTATCCATGTGCACCCTGTGAACTTTCCCAGAGCATTACGCCATTAGAGACAAGGTTTTAAACAAATACTGTATGCGTATTGATTTTTAGTGAAAAATATCAGGTCAAATAAATGGCCTTTTAGAGCAGTATTTCTCATACTCTTCAGGCTAGGAGATGCAAGAGGACAGCTGGGAGAAGGAGCTTGCAGAGGGATGAAGGAGGTTGTCTCCGCAGCGGAGGAGCAGGAGCAGCCAAGGCAGAGCAGCGACAGATTGATAGCTATGGCCAGCCAAGGTAGCAGAGGTGTCAAGTCCCAGCTGCTGTTTGCTTCCCACTAGAAGTGGAACAGTGGGCACATTTCCCCAATCTACAACTTTACAACCACGTTCTTAATCCTCTCTCAAAAAGCATTTGCAATCCCTGCATATGCACAGGCCTCCGGCCACAGGTACAGCACGAACCCGATGCCGAGTCTCTACTAGACACCTTAAAAGCCAGGCCTGGCCCTGCCCAGTAAGTCCACTGCAGCAATTCCTGTGCCAGGCCATGGAAAAGACTGAAAGCTTACCGAGAGCAGCAAGGATTGACTACACGGCGTTCACCTCTCTGCGCACAGGGCGACGGGCTGGATTATTACACCCAGGAATTAATGAATTATTTGCAAACAGTGAACTGGCTTCCTATACAGATGCAATCACAACAATAAACCTTACATTACTAGACCCTATTTGCATTGCCAGGGTGTATTTTAAAGCAATAAAACTCCTACAAAGTTGCAGGGCTTGCTTTACATTCAAAGCAGGCAACGGGACCTAGTTACCAATCATCACTACCCTCACCTGGTTTGATGGTTTAGCTCTGGGCTCCCTGCTATCCCATACAGAACTTCCATTAATAATCCTACTGTGTTGCATTCACTTGGAGCTCTTCAACTCATTAAAACAACTAATGAGTCTTAAAAAAGAAATCTCCAGGAACAGGAGAAATATCCTTGTCTCCCTTTTACAAACCAGGGCAACTGGACAGATATTTGGAGTGCTCTGTGGGAGGGCAGTGACAGGGCAAAAGAAATGAAGTCCCAGCGTGGTGTTCTGAGCAGTCTCTTTACCCAGATGAGTACAGTACTGAGTATGTACATCGGAGAGGCGGGGATACTAAAAGAACAAAAGACAATTCCCTTTCACTGCTTGGTTTGTGCATTTAAGGACTCCTGGGAAGTTAACATTGTACAGGACTCGAGTTTCCTGCATTTAACAAAGGCCCAAGACAAACAGAAACGCTTTCTGCTCAGCCTCAGAAGTGCGACACAGCCCCCTTGCTGTCTCTCCAGCGGAGCAGAAGACTTGGCGACTGCACAGCAAGCAAGCTCCTACCTCACCTTTAGTGCTTCTTCAGCTTCAGTCCCATGCTTCTGTACAAGCATTCCGGAAGGCCTTGTGACAGAGAGATCAAAGGAGATGCTGAGCCCTGAACAGCCCTTTCCTAACAAATAAATGCTTAAGGAAATAAAGACTCAAGAACATGAGGCACTGCATTCAGTTAGCATCTTCATAGCCTATAGAAGACAGATGATGGCAAGCAGCCAAGAGAAAGAGGTAAAATTTTTGCCTGGAGCTTTTAAAGAACAATTTCTGTCAGGCTACAAAAATTATCTGAAATCAAGCGTATGCTCCAGATTTCAGAACACACACTTTGCACAGCAAGATGGATCAGCACAGAGAAATGCATGCCCCTCACCTGGTCCTCTGGGCCGCCAGCCTCACCCCAGAACGCACTTCAAGCTACTGCAGGACCTCAGACAAAGCCCCTCTATCTCTCCTGAGCACAGAGTTTCAAAAAAACTCAGAATGCAGGATGGTTTAGTATTCAGATTACATTCTGCAGCAAAAGGTGACTGACAGGTTAAATTTTTACTCTGTCTTATTAAGGCACATTAGAGAACTTGGTTCTGACAAAATGCAGTTGATTGCTTTCCTCTCTGGGAACCCTACAAGCAAACTCATTAATCCAATGACAGTAAATGAAGTAAAGGTTACCCTCTGCCAACTCCATGGAACAGGATTTTCAGAGTCAATCATAAAGCAGTAGCAGAGCCAGCACGATTTCTATCCAATTTTCACATCCCTTGAGCATATCAGAAACTCAACAAACAAAGCTCCCTTTGCACTCCATGCAATGAGCCAAGCAAACCTCACTTCAAGGTCCATGTTCAGGGAACACGCTGAATCGAGTGGAATCCCACAAACAACTTTGCTGAAACAGGGTACGACCCAACATGACAGCAGGGACTGGGATCTGACCTTGCACAGCTGATCCCATTATACTCTTCTAGAAGAGTGTAGTGTTTCTAGGATGAAATTCCTTTTTTTTTTTTTTTTTGCCAGCCCCTCGCTGGTATGTCCCTAGCCAGACCACGACTGTTTTAGGTAGACATAAGAGAACAGCATAAACAGCAGTTTACATTAGGGCTCTTGCTAATGCCTCCCCTGATAACAGTGAGGGGAGGAGTTTACAAAGTTAATGAATATTGCTCCTGTAATTTTCACAGAAGGAGGGAGAGTTTAAGAAAGTTTAAGGTCCTTTTCCAAGGATCACAAATAATGCAGCACCAGGAAGTCTGGACAAGCAACTAGATAATACATAATATCAATAAAATACTCTCCCAGGTTCAAGTAGGGGGTCGTAACTCCCCATAGCAACAGACAACATTCAGCTCCTACCCTTGACGAGATATCCAGAGCAAACAACCGTTCACATAGATCTATTCACAGCTTTCACACTCTGCATTCAGACAACACCCCCTCACCACCCTCTGTCCCCACACCTCGGCTTCTCCGAGAAGGCTTGCCAGAAGACAGGTCCCAATGTCCTGAACTCTTTTTACCTACAATCTGCTTGGAGAAGCCTCTGCCTGACAGCGATTCTGAAGGATTTCTGCTATTCAGCAGTGCCTGAAGCATTATGCGCTGCCCTCCTAGTGAGTGTGTGTGTAACACTAATGGAAAGCAGCTGGTGGGCTGAAGCCGACTTAAAAAAAAAAGAAATAGGAGGAAATGCCTTTCATACAGTCACACAGGATCAGTCTGTAATTGTGTGAGAAGCCAAAAGGATAAGAAGGGGGAAGGGCAAACAAGACAAACACATTCATAAGCTACTACAGAAAATAGTGGAAATGCACTCAGTTACCTGACCAGGAACTGAGCGTAATGGTCTCCCTGCACATGGGGACACGCCTGCAGCATACATACACGGACCTGTGTTACCTTAAACCTGAGGCAGGTACCACCAAGCAGAGCAGATGTTAGTTTGTACTCAGCTCAAGAGGCCAAACTGAAGTAGCTTTGCAACACTTGGCACCCGTGCCAGACAGATTAACCTGCTTTGGACACACCGCTTCAAGCTGCCCTCGTACAGCTAATTACTCCGCAGTGCTTATTAGCATGACCTCGTGTGATCGCTGTCAGTGCGGGGATCTCCACTGCAAGTTTGTGTCTGCTCAGACAATAGAGCAAATATCGACCTGTTTGTCAAAAGCCAAGTAAAATGTTTCTGAATAGTGCATCCCTGATAATAATTTATCACATAGTTTTTCCAGTGCATTTTCTGGTCTGCACCTATCAGGAGAAATGCGACAGAACTTTGCTCAAATCACCACTGGTACTAGCATGGTCATGATCTAAGCACACGCAAGAGCTCAGCCAACACTTTGGGCCCAGACTGCCTCCGTTTTAAAGGAATGTACATTAAATGACCCAGTTGAATTGCACCATTTGGCATTATCATAGGAATAAGTCAGTGCTTTTCCCACATAGGAATTCTTTTTCTTCACACCATCACACTGGGGAAATTTCAGGATACAGCTGGAATGAGGATCTTCTTCCACTCTTCCTGAAAAGAAGTAAAAGAAGCAGCAGAGTCATCCAGCAACCGTGCTAAAGAGCCGGTACGGGGCCAGCAGTAGGAGACACTCTCAGATCTACTTGAGATGGATGCGTTTGGAGTATTTGGGAAGGAGGGGGAACATGCATTTAAAAATCAACAAGGATGTAACCAAAGGCTGCCTTTGCCAGTTAAGGAGCTACACCCAGTAAGCATTACTGCCTTTGGAAACAGTTTCCAGAGCGAAGCAACAGGAAATGTCAAGCCACTATCACTAAACAGCAGACATGCCTCATGCTAGCAGAGTCAAGATGTCAGGGAGTCAAGTATGGGAATAAAAGTAAAGCTTGCTGTCTCTGCCTCTCCATGTGGCAAATTCAACAAATAAGCGTAATCTTCCATCCCAAACCTGGGTGGTGGCCATATTTGGCCACTGTTTTCTAGCTTGTGCATGTGCTTTTTACCCCCTTTCCGAACTCCTAATTAATTTTATTCCACCCTTTATTCCCAGCATAAAGTTAGATGACCAATACCTGACCTGGGGTGTGCAGAGCCCTGGGAGTCCACGGGCTGCTTTGCTGGGATCAGCAAAAGGTAGCTAAGGAAGGGAGTTTACCGCCAGCGGGCTTCAACATGCTCTACAGAGGCTTGAAAAACTGCGTGTCTGAGAAGCTCCGTGGAAATTGCCAATATCTGCAAACTGTGAAGGTGACAATTACTAGTTTAGACAGTAAAATCTTTGAGACAGAGCTCATCTTTTAAGCATATCCTAGCAGACGGAGACTACTGGGCTGGGATTTGGGAGAACTGGCTGATTTTCCTGGCTCTATCACTTGATAACAGGGCATATTACTGGATCGCTGGCAGCAGCCAAGTTAGCACTCAGCCTTGAGTTTCTTTACCTGTGGAATGGAGCTGGTGACACTGAACGCCTGGGAAGCTCAGCGAGCCCTACGGAGGAGCTAAGCACTACCTCCACTATGGGAGACCAGCATCCTGGAATCGTACCAACTGACACTGCTATCAAGTGCTACCACTACACAAAGATAAATAACAAAAACCATAAAATTTTGCAAGAGTAGCGGGCGTATCTGCCATGTCCCTGCATTTGAGTCTCACACTGATTTCCAAGATCTTATTTTCACAAAATGTGAAGAATAATTACATCCTGGGCCTGAAAGAAAGAGTCTGGAGATGTTTTTACCAAATTAAGCTGTTTGAATGTTGCAGGGGAAATGAGGCTGAAACAATAGCAAACTGAACGCCAGAACTGAAACGTGGGACTTCAGGCTATGTCTAAAGCTTTCTGCTTTTTTAAGGTTTTTCCAAAACAGTCACTTATCCCTCAATTTGTGGGTTAAAGAGCAGCTTAAGGATGGGAAAAAGTAAAAAAAATCTTCAGAGACATCAAACTTCCCAGGACACATTTCATCCAAGAGGAGATAATACAGATATTTAATCCCAAGAATTCAAAGTGCACTGAAAAAAAAAGAGAGGCTAACAGAAATTTCCAGGGCGAACTGTGTTGCAAATTTTCACTCTGAAGATGAAATTGTCATAAAAACAGTCAGCCATCTTTTGGCTATAAGACAGCAAATAAAATGCAGGCTTTGTGGTCTCAGAGGCTGCCTTTGGCAGGAAGCTCAGGAAAACTCTCTTCATGTGAAGTCCCAAAATCCAGTTGGGGCAACATCTACTGCCTGTACACACACACACAAAAAAAAAAAAAAACAAACAAGGCCAGCTCCTTCCTATGTTGAAACATACTGCATCTGGCTGGCTAAACCCCCTGAGTTCCCACTGCCCGTGGGCATTTCTGGAATTCAGACCCCATTTTGGCTCCTGATCAAGGAAGGCCTGGAGCGGCTTCCACGCTTGCACAAGGAGCTCTGCTGGAGCTGTGTGTGAAGTTTTAGGGTCTCCCTTCTTTTGCTCTAAAGGAAACCTCCTGCTGTCCCTGCTCTTCTCTCCTGGCTGCTGTCTTTGGAGCCTCAAGTTCGGCAGCTTCTGAAGTGCGCTTGGTCTTGAAGCACATGGAGAACTGTTAGAGCCAAGGGAGATGATACATGTGCTTAAAGCAGTCCCTGAGCCATTTCTGTCCCAAGGGCATCCACTGACTTTTCTCTTTAGTATGAGCAAACACTAAAAAGGAATCCTACTTCTCTGAGCTTCCAGACACAAAAAGCTCTCTCAAATAGGATCATCTACAATAAGATTACCTGAGCTGTCTTGCACCAATGGAATATCAAGCTGTATTCAACCGTGTTTTGAAGAAAGTGGTACATGACACAGGGTGTACATGACACAGGGGGTACACAACAGTAGGAAAAACCCAGGAGGGTTACACCAAAGACAACAAGGTCTGCAAGATGGGGTACGGAGAGGTAGGCAATGGGAAGGGGAGGGAATCAGATGGGGACAGACATTCTGTAAGGTCTTCACAGGCCAAGGCTGCAAGAAAGGAAGCAATAAGACAACTGCCATTTTTTGAAGGAAAGCAATGAAATTTCACCTTCTGGAACATTCTTTTCACTAAACTGAGATGATGGAAAGCAGTTTGACTTCTAGAGTGAACCAGCAAACAATTCCTCTGCCCCTCTGTCAGATCTGTATTTTCCCACATACACAGACAGCTTGATGATTAACACGATATCTCCATCATAATTCTGCGCTCAAGCATTCAAATACATCCCAGTTGCATCCAAACTTCTGTGTGGATCAGAACTGCATTGTTAGATGAGCAATACTTGCAAGCCCTGGCAAAAGTGCACAGTTAACATATTTCTAAGAATCAATAAGCATAAATTAATTCGTCATGAATAGAAGTCAAACATTTAGTTCTCTAATTAGCACCAGATCCTTGAAACTCAGAGGCCAAAAGAAACAACCACCACAAAAATTTGAAGCTGGAATGAAGCCTTAGCTCTGGCTAGATGGTTAAAAAGCAAAACCAGGCGGCTTTGTCCGCACAGCCAAGTTACCCTGCTCTGACTGAGAGTGCTACAATCCCGTCCAACAGTCACAAAGATACCAACGTGCTATAGCATGGTGACAGGATACGATAGACCACAGAATACCTTGGCACTTGTACACCTATATGAATGCAGCAGCACACACCAGTATAATGATACAGTTAAAAAAATGAATAACGATATGTGTGGCCCAGGTCTCAGCTTTTTTACGTACGTCGTGTTGGAAATGTTGAGCTCTTAGCACAACGCTGACTGTTAACACAGTGATGAACAGTGACAGCTCAGCATCTGCAAGCAAAATCAGACAGGATATGAACTGATTTCTTTTTTGTTTAAACAGTGACTGCCACAATGGAGCCTTGGAGGGCCACCTGCTATCTTGATACAAATAATTATGAGTAATATAACAAGATTAACAAAAAAAATCAAAAAGTCTGCAGTTAGTATTCACTGTATTCAAAATGCTGCTTAAAACTCCTTGATCTGTAATAGTTTTACCAACCTTCAAACTACAACAGATTTAATGCAGAACTGTAAGCTTGGATTATGTTAGAGCAGAGCACCTTGTGCGCAACTGTTGCAGCAGCAACCCTTAGGAGAAATTTGGGGAAAAAATTAAAATAAAAATCAACCTTGAAATTACTTTGGGGTTTTTTTTCCGGCTTCCCCACAGACAAGACTTATCTCAGGTTTTCCCAAGTTTGGCTGGTAATTAGTTCTAGCTGCCCTAGACCAGCTCAGGTAGGCTATCTACTGGAAGTACACCCTGGACCTACTACATTTTTGTCCCACATATCTATATCCAGATTTCAGCTTCTAAAGCCAATTCTAGGCCTTCACATTACAGCTATTAAACTTTCTAGACCTCTGTACAAGGAGGAAATGACAAATTAATCCCTCCAGTTGGCTGTAAGAGTACAAAGCTAGACACTTTGAGCAGCAGAAGTTTCTGTATAAGAGGAGAATACAAGGCAAAATTATGAGAAGATGTTTTCATGGGTCAGTCTGGCACAATAATGCAGACAAAAAACCTGACAGCCAAACGCTGCAGAAGAGCAAGAATCACATTCAGTGATTGTCACAAACCAAGAAGCTTCTGCTCCAGTGCAAGAGAAGTAGGACAGGCAGCATTAGAGGTGCACGTCTGTCAAATACTTAGCACCCTGGTGATAGGGAAAGGGCTCTTCTGCTGAAACCAAACACGCCGGCATGCCTGCTTGGAATTCCTCTGCCTAAGGCCAGCAAACGCACCGCATCACTGTGGCTGCTTAAACAAACACCATCCAGAGAGAAGCACGAACAGAACGAGGAGGACTGGGAGACATGGAGTGACTCACTGGTGTACTAAGCCAGAACTGAACTTCTTGCACAGAGATGACTCAAATGGAATGAATCAACAAAGAGAAATAGTTGATCTTTTTCTTAATAATACAGCACCATTGTACTAACTGTGCTCAACTGCCTGCAGTGCCATGGCTCTGCCACCTCCTGACTGCTTTTGTTCACCCTCTCTGCTATCCTTGAGTATGAAAACAGGACTTAAGCCTCCACACATTTAATACCAGGCATAGCACTGAATGATCCCTGTGTGTGGGCTGTCCAAATACTCCGTATAATTGCCACGTACAGGAACATGCTCATAGGTTGTGTATTGAAAGATTCCCCTGAGAGACTCACGATGCCCGGAGAGTCCTTTCACCTCAGTTCACCCTCTCTGACTTGGCCCCAGCCGCGAGAGCTCTCCACTTTCCACAAAAGCAAATCCCTTCTCCTGTTTGATGCTTTGCCTCTTGCACCCTCCATAAGCTGTTTCTTGAAACCCGGTACTGTCACCCCTCTGTGGATCCAGGGATCATCTCCGCACTGGTGAACTTGCTTTGCTGGGCAGAAACCGTCTTCCATCTTCAGATGTTTTCATCTCAAAAAAAACACTGAAAAAACATTAACGAGTGATTCTTGCCCTTGTTGGGAAATACTGTGTTAAAGTGGTGTACAATAAAGACAGGTAAACAAACATATTTCAGGATACGAAGTGTTCATGGGAAGCGTTTCACCTCACCAGAATTCATCGGCCACACAAACAGACCCCCCAGATCCCCACGGGACCGCGGCACTCGCTCTGCCACAGCTCCCCGGCAGAACACGCTGACTCCAAAGCTGCGCGGCCTCCTGACAGCTGCCAGCCCCACTGAGCCTACGGACCGCTGCCGGGCCGAGCCGAGCCTCGGTGTGCCGGGGGATGCCACAGGCAGGGATGGCCAGGGAACGCAGGGCCTCACTTTCAACAGCCTGTGGGTCCTGGAGAGACGTTCCATGTCCAAAATTGTGCCAAAGATCAAAGCATCATGTACTGTGGACAGTCAGTAAACACAGCTCCTTAGACCCCGCGGCGACTACATGCCTCCGAACAGCGAGGGAGGCCACGGGAGGCAGATGAGCTGCTGACAGAGAAGAGCCAACAGTTCTGAACTGCCCCGTTCCCCACAGCGCCGAGTTGCTACTTCAGTAGCAGCTGGTGGAGCTTTGAACCACTTCCAATTCACTTGCTAGCGTCCAAGCTAAAGCAGCAGCTGCCTGCTGTGGGTGGGGAACCCAAGGCTCTAAGGACCCCAGGCAGATATAAAAGCTGTAGGAAGTGTATTACACGCCAAGGATGAAGGGACTTCCTCCGCTGTCCCCTGGGAGCCTCTCCAGTGAGAGGGCTTGGGGCGAAGGTGCGGGAGGCAGTGAACAGCCATCTCAGCTTAGGGGGTTATCCGTCAGGTGGGCAGCGCTATACCATCTTTTCAATAATCCCAAACACCAAAATCTCTTCCCAATGCTTATCTGAACATGCAACAACGCAAGCTTCAGCAACAGTGCAACAGCCCCTAAATCAGAGCACACATTTTACTTGATTTCGTGGTCATGACATCATTTTACATTTGCAATGACTTTCACCTCAAACAATCTAAAAATATATTGAAAATTATACTGATGCATCCCTTGATCAACTTGCTTTACCCAAATACCGAACTTCTTTGCAGGATAAGAGTGCACGCCAGCATTTTTTGACCATGTCGCACTATAAGAAAAGAATGCAATATCCCACTGGAAGTACAGAGCTTGGCATAGCAGAAGACATTCAATCTGAAATATGTCCATAATTCTGGGATTGCTTGTGAAAGGCACCATGAAATCCTACGTGACCACATTAAGTACAGACCAGTTAAATACATTTCCTTACAGTCTGTTATAGAAACCAGTTCTAAGCTGGCACGCAAAGCCTCCAGCCAAATATTTTATATAGCTTCTAACACACTATATTTGTCTTTGGAAATTGGCAGTTTGCATTGACCATCAGTGAACCTTACTATTCAAGCAACCACATTTTCAGCTCATAACCGTGTATTTGGCTAGTACCAAAAACTGAGACATATGAAAAGATTGCTCCACAGGCTTTAGAAAACTTCACCGTATCTGGCCAGGTCTAATATTTTTTTTCTGACACCTTACTGGGACCAAGCACAACAAAACTTTGCAACAGGGATGATGAACTCTAAACTTACTGGAAGAACAATTTAAGATTACTCAGGTTGCAGATGCTGGTTAAAGAGGAATATGAAAGTAATCTACAACTTTTATTTCAGTGGAATAGCAGCCAAGATTGGGACTCTGAAGAAGAATTACCTGGATTAGGCTTTGTGCTTTTTTTTTTTTTAATGTGACATCTCATAAAAGAACATTATGGTACAGGCTTGGGGAAGAGTGGCTGGAGAG
>NW_010552777.1:0-3761 GCF_000687285.1 Phaethon lepturus
CAACCGTTATTATCTCAAGCTTTTTGCCCCACGTTGAGTGCCAAAAAAGGACTGTCGTGGTTTAGCCCCAGCCGGCAACTAAGCACCACGCAGCCGCTCACTCACTCTGCCTCCCACGGTGGGACGGGGGCGACAATTGGGAAAAAACTTGTGGGTTGAGATAAAAACAGTTTAATAGGACAACAAGAGAGAAGGAGACAACAATGATAACAACAATAATACCAACAAAGGAATGTACAAGAACAAGTGATGCCCAATACAGCAATTGCTCACCACCCCGTGATCGACAGCCCGTCCCCGAGCAGCGATTTCTGCCCCCCGGCCAACTCCAGTTTATGTATTGGGCATGACGTCGTATGGTAGGGAATATCTCTTTGGCCAGCCTGGGTCAGCTGTCCTGGTTGTGTCCCCTCCCAGCTCCCCGTGCACCCCCAGCCTGCTCGCTGGCAGGCCAGCACGAGAAGCTGGACTGTTCTTGACTGCTCAGCAGCAACCCAAAATATCAGGACGTTATCAACAGTTTCTCACCCCAAATCCAAAACACAGTCTCACACTAGCTTCTGTGAAAAAAACCAGCTCTATCCTGGCTGAAACCAGGACACACCCAAACTGTTTGGTATCATATTTTCATTTAAATTTGCCTTTCTACTAAAATTATTTCTAGTCAGTTTTATAAACAGTTAACCTAGGAAAGACTTTTCTAGGTGCCTCCAAAATAAATTTTGATCTTCCTGTTCTAATTTTACTCAAATTTTATCATTTCAGTCAGTAGGACATTAAATCAACAGAATCAACAGAAGTCATAGATGTTTTCAATTAATATCATATGTGGAACTCTGAATCATTATATTTTATTTGTTGATAGAATCATTTAATTATATTTCATTTAGTATTTAGCTCCACTAGGCTTAGATGAGGCCCTGATAAAATCAGTGAAAAAGCTTAAATGTAAATGAAAACAAAATTTGGTTAAATGTCTAGTAAATATAAGCCATGAAGTTTTCAACAATTAAAACATAGACTTGGTACTCTATATATAGCTTACTGTGTATGAAAACAAAACTCACATTGCAAAATAAAAACTAGTTATTTACAAGGCCAGTTAAGAAGCATTGCCTTTTTCAATACTATATTTTATAAGCCTGTTTTGCAAACAGGAGATGGAAAACAATTTTATTTTCAAAACCAAAATATTATACACATTAACCTTTGAAGGAAGCGAAACCATTGAGAATGTGATAATGGGGAAAAACCCACTATATTTCAAATGGATAAATAGCTATTTGTCCTGCATTTAGTATATTGTTCTGTTTTCGGTCATCAATAGTTTCATATGATTCACTATGTATTTTTAATGAATATATGTTGTCTTGTCTTTAATCTCATATACTCTGAAACAACTTTAGTGTGAAATCAACATTTATCAATATCGATCTCTTTAAACTAAGAGTTGTCTTCCTGCTTGCTCAGAGAATAAAAAATTAATAATTCATTTGGCAATTTGTCCCCCAAGGTATTGCTGGCTAATATTGTCCAGCTTCTTTCAGTAGCATCAGAGATTGTGAGTGATAGCAGTCACTGCCTTTTCTGCTTTAGGCAATTATTTTACCAGCCATATGGAAAGGTTTGTAATTGAAGATTTGGAAAGTATTTAAGATTTTTTTTGTTCATTTGGTGATTATTTGATGTTACCTTTAAATAACTTCAGCAGTTTCTTTTTCTCAGATAATAAAATCATAATATGTCATGCCTACTAAACCAAACATCAATCAACAGAGGCAAAATTTTGTCTGAAAAATGTACAGTCTAAGTGTGTGATACCGAGCAGCACCCCTTAAAGTCTCACAAAAGATGAGATGTCCAGAAGGCTTCTGTCCACATGGGCCACTATGCCTAGTGGGCCTCTGGCAATTCTCTGGAGTTGTATCACTTAGAGTTAAGAGGATCCACTTCAATCAACAGCCGATACCCAGCTGACTCTGCTGATCTGCAGAGATTAAAGGTGTGATCCTCCACCCCTGGGACACACCAGTTTTGCAGCTCACCTTGTGGCTGACTCTAGATAGGCAAATACCCTGGAAGGTATTCAGAGTTTGACATGAAGACAGCACAGCTCATGTTTCCTCAAAGGCTGGACTGCGCTTTGAGCAACCTGATCTAGTTGAAGATGTCCCTGCTCATTGCAGGGGTGTTGGACTAGATGACCTTTAAAGGTCCCTTCCAACTCAAACTATTCTATGATTTTAGGATTCTGTGAAGTGGGAAAGGAGGCAAACTTTAAGGCAATACACCCTCCTATCCTTTCCAAGGGTTTCTTAGCTTTTCATTTAGCCCCATCCTTGTTATCCACTCAAGCATCTAAGGCTATGAATGTCTCAAAACATTCAAGAGCATGAAGACATCACTTTTAAGGAAGCTAAGCCTCTGGCCATGACTCTGAAGGGCAAGGATTGGACTGGCACTGGAAAGAAAATGCACAGTTGGGTGTGAACTAAACATATTTCACATTAAAATCAAAACAGTTTTAAACATCTTTGTCTTAGATCTGATAAGATGCAAACCCACAGCTTTGGTTGCTTTTGTTGATGACTAGAGGAAAAATAATGAATTTACAGTTCATTTGCTAAGCTGCCTCATAGCTCAGTGACTCCCATTGGAAGCATCAGGTACACTTTCCAAAACCTCCAGCTGCCTTTCCTTTCATGGAGTCATTCTCTTTAGTAACTGCACTTACTCCTCTAATGACTATGGATGGGCAGGCAAGCAGGGAGCAGATGTATCAGCATGTACAGATAACGCATGTGAAATCACTCACAGGGTTGATTAGACCATCTCCAGCAATCATTCACGGTAGAAAAACACGGGAAATAAAAAAGTTGCACAGCATTTTTTCTAGCTTTTGAAGGCCAAAAATCTACCAATTTGCCTCTCTTTACCCCCAGAACTAACAACCCACAAACCGCTTTTTTCAGAGGAAGTGATAAATAGATGTTTCAGACGATGAGATGAGCTGGACATGAGCTGGCAAAGTGCACTCACAGCCCAGAAGGTCAGCTGCATCCTGGGCTGCATCCAAAGCAGCGTGGCCAGCAGGTCAAGGGAGGGGATTGTGCCCCTCTACTCCATTCTGGTGAGACCCCACCTGGAGTTCTGCGCCCAGCTCTGGAGCCGTCAGCACAGAATAAACATGGACCTGTTGGAATGGGTCCAGAGGAGGCCACAAAAATGATCAGAGGGATGGAACAGCTCTCTTGTGTGGACAGGCTGAGGGAGTTGGGGTTGCTCAGCCTGGGGAAGAGAAGGCTCCGAGGAGACCTTAATGCAGCCTTCCAGTACTTAAAGGGGGCTTATAAGAAAGATGAGGACAGACATTTTGGCAGGACCTGTAGTGATAGGACAAGGGGTAATGGTTTTAAACTGAAAGAGGGCACATTTTGACTAGATCTAAGGAAGAAATTTTTCACAATGAGGGTGGTGAACCACAGGCACAGGTTGCCCAGAGGGGTGGTAGATGCTCCATGCCTGGAAACATTCCAGGTCAGGTTGGACGGGGCTCTGAGCCACCTGATCTAGTTGAAGATGTCCCTGCTCACTGTGAGGGGGTGGACTAGATGAACTTTAAAGGTCCCTTCCAAACAAAGATTCTGTGTTTCTCTGTTTCGAAATAGTGTGATGAGATACAGTATAGTGTCTTCACAACCGAACTTGACCTTAGATGCATGATGTCCCTAATCCAGAACCTTTAAATTGCACTCAGCAGG
>NW_010552777.1:3808-10564 GCF_000687285.1 Phaethon lepturus
AGCAGGAAACATTTAGGGCTAAGGAAATGGTTCTGTAGAAGTTAAAACTTAGATTCCATGTTTATAGAACCTGCTAGATCAAATATTTAAATATGAGAAAAGAGCAAAAAATACCAATGACAGTATATTTCCTGAAGAAAAAGGAATGCCAGTGAATCTCTGGAAAGAAACACAAGTGTTTTATTTTGAGTAATAACTAAATAGATACATGAGTTCAAGAAAAACGATAGCCTATTGAAAAGGATGAGAAAAGGAAAGTCTGAAACATATGGCAGGTCAAACCTAAACAGGAAATTAAGAGAGCTAAAGAAGAAATGGAAGAACACGTTGAAAAAGATCTTCACACTGAGTAATAAATTCTTTAAATACATCAAAAGCAAAAAGCTTATTAAGGACAACGCCTGATTACAAACTTTTAAAAAATTTGTTCAGGTGTGATAAGGCTTAAACACAGAATCTCAAGGATTTCTTTGCACAGGTTTTTAATGGACCTGTCAGACAGATTCCTCTATGCAATACATTTTTTGTAGCGGATAGGTAAGAGGCATGGCACTTATTTAAGACCCAAGTGACTCAAGTATGAAATCACAAATCTGCTGGCCACAGCATGTAACCTGCCACTGCAAACTGTCACTGTGTCAGATTACTGGGAAGTTCCTATATAATTCTCATCTACACAGTGAGGTGAAGCGGGGACCCTGGGAACTACAGGGCAGTGACTCTGGCTTCTACCCCTGATAAGACAGGAAAAAAACGTAAGGAGTTATCAAGCAAGGTACTATGAACAAGACTATAGAAAACTTGGTGTTCCAACATCTTTGCTATTGTGTACAATTCTGTATACGGAGGGGTTAAAAGATGGAATTTTGGTCTGTGGATGGACACTGGGTGAGAAGTAGATAGCCGAGAAAACTGCAGTGGAGGGGTTAACAGATGGAATTTTGGCCCGTGAGAAAACTGCAGTTAGAATAGGAGGAAACGGATGGCTGGGTGATAAATAGATACTATGCTGGGTGAGAGAAAACAGCCCACAGAGGTAAGAAAGTTGATCAAAGTTAGGGGAGGATGTGGAAGACGGGCAGTAACGGAGGAATATAAAGCACAATTGACAATTTTGTTTGCCTTGTAACGTTCTGCTATTGGCTTGAGCATGGTTGATACATGACTGCTGGATTATAGTAATATGCCGCGTGAACAAAGCCTACGAACCAACAGACAGGATGGCTGTGGCGCGTGCAGCACGTCTGGCCAGCGGGCGCATACGCCATAGGCTCCCTGTGTCAAGAGGTGGCAACCAAGGTGTGTTCCGACACTCACTGGCCACGTGTGTCGAAACTCGCTTCTCTGTAAATGTATAAATACCGGGATTTCCCGAAGGGCAGTGGGCTGGTGTACGGCAAGGCCATCATTGCCTCCGTGGGGACGCCCACGTAAAGCTGGCACCTACCGACTGCTGGGCTGAGCTCGCGGCACAGGCCGATACAAGAATGTACAGATGGTCCATCTTCCTCACAGTCCTCGGGTTGGTAAGACAATTGCTTTGCAAAATACCCTTAGTGTAATGCATGTCTGTAGTTAATAAAACGCTTGCTTTTTTCCCCTTGTAGTCTGTGTATATGTGTTTACCCTTCTCGGGAATCCTCGAAACCACCATAAAACAAATTCTCGTAACTGCACCTGAAAAGAGACTGTCCTGGTTTGGGCTGGGATAGAGTTAATTTTCTTCACAGAAGCTAACGTGAGGTTATGTTTTGAATTTGGATTGAAAATAACATTGATAACATACTGATGTTTTTAGTTGTTGCTGAGCAGTCAAGGACAGTCCAGCTTCTCGTGCTGGCCTGCTGGTGAGAAGGCTGGGGGTGCACGGGAACCTGGGAGGGGACATGGCCAGGACAGATGACCCAGGCTGGCCAAAAAGATATTCCATACCAAACGATGTCATGCTCAGTATATAAACTGGGGGGGTTGGCCAGGGAGGCACCACGGCTTGGGAACTATCTGGGTATCAGTCGGGGCGGGTGAGCAATTGTGCTGTGCATAACTAGTTTTGTTTATTCTTTTATCATTATTATTATTATCATTAATATTCTCCTCCCTTTCTGTCCTATTAAACCATCTTTATCTCAATCCACAAGTTCTACCCTTTTTGTTTGATTCTCTCCCTCATCCCACTGTGGGGGTGTAGGCAAATTGCTGTATGGTTGTTTTAGCTACCTGCTGGGTTAAACCACAACACGAACACAGTGGTGTTAGAGGAGGGATGGTACAAAAAAAAAAAACACAAAGAAACAGCAAGTATGATGAAAGGTTGGAGCAGTTATCAGAGAAGAGAACCAGAAAGGGCTGGAATGACTCGGTTTGGAGAGGACACAGCTGTAGGGACACATGGCCAAGACTTTAAAAAAGAAACTGAAATAAACGCTACTATTATTTATCAATATCCCACAGTATGGGAACTGGGGGCACTTGAGAAAATGAGAAGGAGGTAATTTTAAATCAGACCAAACAGAACACTTCCTTACATTGTGAGTAGGGAACCTCTGTAACCTGCTGCCATGAGTGGCAAACAGCAGCAGCCAGTTCAAAGAGGATGTATTGGGTTTGCATGGCGAGGGTTTGGTAGAGGAACAGTTGCAAGGGTGGCTTCTGTGAGAAGCTGCTAGAAGCTTCTCCTGTGTCCAATAAAGCCAGCACCAGCTGACTCCAAGACAGACCCACCACTGGCCAAGACCCAGCCCATCAGCCATGGTGGTAGCGCCTCTGGGATAACAGATTGAAGAAGGGAGGGGGAGAACAAAACAAAAAAAAAACTGTGCAACACCAGCAGAAGTCAGAAAAGAGGAGAGAGAATATGTGTGGGAAACAAGTCTGCAGACACCAAGGTCGGTGAAGAAGGAGAGGCAGGAGGTGCTCCAGATGCTGGAGCAGAGATTCCCCTGCAGACCCTGGTGAAGACCATGGTGAGGCTGGCTGTGCCCCTGCAGCCCATGGAGCTCCATGATGGAGCAGATCTCCACCTGCAGCCTGTGGAGGACCCCACTCCAGAGCAGGGGGATGCCTGAAGGAGGCTCTGACCCTGTGGGAAAACTGCACTGGAGCAGGCTCCTGTCAGGACCTGTGGCCCCATGGAGAGAGAAGCCCAGGCTGGAGCAGGTTTGCTGGCAGGACTTGTGACCCTGTGGGAGACCCACACTGGAGCAGACTGTTCCTGAAGGACAGCACCCCATGGAAGGGACCCAGGCTGGAGAAGTTCATGAAGAACTGCAGCCCATGGGAAAGACTCATGTTGGAGAAGTTCATGGAGAACTATCTCCTGTGGGAGGGACCCCACTCTGGAGCAGGGACAGAGTGTGAGGAGTCCTTACCCTGAGGAGGAAGGAACAACAGAGACAATGTGTAATGAACTGACCACAACCCCCATTACCCATGCTCCTGTGCTACCGGAATGGGAGGAGGTAGAGAATTCAGAAGTAAAATTGAGCCTGGGAAGAAGCAAGGGGTGGGGGGAAGGTGTTTGTTTAAGTTTTGGCTTTATTTCTCATTATGCTACTCGAATGTTAGTGGTAATAAGTTGAACTAATTTCCCCAAGTCGAGCCTCTTTTGCCCATGATGGTAATTTCTGAATGACCTCTCCCTGTCCTTATCTTGACACACAAGCTTCTAGTTATATGTGGTCTCCCCTGTCCGGCTGAGGAAGGGAGCGATAGAGCAGCTTTGGTGGGCACCTGGCATCCAGCCAGGGTCAACCCATCACAAAGGATAAAATGAATGTATGGACTATCCATAAACACAGGGTGGAAGGTCTGGATGAGAGAAGTACCCACTAGTAGGCCAGCTACCTCCCTTCTGGTTGCAGGGGCAGCAGGAGGAGGCAGGCCATAGGAAGTGGCCACGCTTTTGTGCTCTCCCTGAACAGCATCTTCTTCTGTCACCATCAGAGATAGAATTTTGGCTTAGAAGAATCACAGCACTGGCCCAGAATATTTTCTATGTTCTTATGTAGATTATTACAATTCCAGCTGCACAAAGTTTGAACATTAAAAACCAAGAACTGCAGGCAAAATTCATGAAGATGACTATGTCATGAGAAAATAAAGTAAAACTGTAATTGCTTTTTCTTTGCTTTAATTTTGACGATTTAACTTTTGGGAAGGGATTAATACTTCTCACTAGAAGATAATACACAATTTAATAACACTATAGTGTTTAAAACACCATCAGTTCAGATCTGTGAAATATTCTTGAATTCCACAATATTCCAAACTCACGTGTTCTGTGTCTTGGACAAATTAATCTTCTCTCATTCGTAGTCTTTGAATGGAGAACATTTATAAAATATAATCAATTGCATGTTATGCCATGAGTAGTCTTATTGTTGCTGTGAAGTTATTAGAAATGAAATAGTCATCTGTTCTTTTCTATTAATTTTTCATTTTTTAATTATAAATATATTGATTTTAGTTTTTGAAATGATCTTGATCCTTCAGAGACAGCAGAGCCATGTTCTTTAGCTGAGTGGTCCTATTCTAATTCAGGAAAATAAAAGCTCCTCAATCTGAGATTTGTCTCAATTGTCTCAGAAGAATAGCCACAAACAGGTTGAAGAAGTATTTTTTTCTTCACTTTTATGACAATCGGTATTGTGTGACTGAGATTAGGACATCTTTTATTGTAAAATAATCATAGGGTCCGGAAACAAAGCATTTCTGTTGTTTCTGTTTAAATCTGTCTAAGCATATTTATCGACAAAATAGCATTTTGCACTTCAGGTAATTGCAGTGATCTGAATTTTAATATTTTAAAGTCAGATCTTAAAAACTCTTCACCTGGGGCTATTGGTCAATGGCCAGCTGAACATGAGCCGGCAGTGTGCCCAGGTGGCCAAGGTGGCCAACAGCATCCTGGCCTGTATCAGCAATAGTGTGGCCAGCAGGAGTAGGGAAGTGATCGTGCCCCTGTACTCGGCACTGGTGAGGCCGCAGCTTGAATCCTGTGTTCAGTTTTGGGCCCCTCACTACAAGAAGGACGTTGAGGTGCTGGAGCGTGTCCAGAGAAGGGCAACGAAGCTGGTGAGGGGTCTGGAGCACAAGTCTTATGAGGAGCGGCTGAGGGGACTGGGGTTGTTTAGCCTAGAGAAGAGGAGGCTGAGGGGAGACCTTATCGCTCTCTACAACTACTTGAAAGGAGGTTGTGGCGAGGTGGTTGTCACTCTCTTCTCCCAAACAACAAGCAATAGGACAAGAGGAAACGGTCTCGAGTTGCACCAGGGGAGGTTTAGGCTGGGTATCAGGAAAAAAATTCTTCACTGAAAGGGTTGTTAAGCATTGGAACAGGCTGCTGAGGGAAGTAATGGATTCATCATCCCTGCAGGTATTTAAAAGACGTGTAGGTGTGGTGCTTCGGGATGGTTTAGTGGTGGACTCAGCAGTGCTAGGTTAATGGGTGGACTTGATGTTAAAGGTCTTTTCCAACATAAATAGGTTTATGATTCTTATTTGTTAGAGCAGTATTTGCCTGGAAAAATAATTCCTATATTCCTCAATGTCATGGTTTTCATTAGGAAGGTTTGGAAGGGTGGCTTTCCGTGATCTCATTGCACCCAGCATTGCCCAAAATGTTCTTTTTTTTTTCCCATCTATAAAAGCATTATATGTTCTTAAAGAGTTAGATCAGTTATAGAAATCTCAAAAATGTCTTACAGGAAAAGGAATGACATCTATGTATCCTGAGGGAAGAAGAATATCAAGGAATTTATTTTCAGACAGAGGTACTACTGCAGTGCAGAGTCACTCAGGCAGAGTCAGTCAGGCATGCTCTTTTTTCTTGAAGCCAAAATGGAAGCTTTCAAGGCCTTGGGAAAGACTTCTACCTAACACACAGAAAGAAATGGACAATGCATGATGCTGTGGAGTAATTGCTGAGGGGCAATTTGGAAATTTACCCTCTAAGAACAGCATTGAAACAGAGTGGAAAGTAGCTAGTGTACAATGAGTCTGTACCATGGCAATTCCCTAGGCAACCCGAGATGTTGACAATATCAGGGGAACTTGGTGTGCTGACTCTGGGAGAGATTGCGTGGAGGGTGGAGCGGAGTGAAGGTGTTGCGTCCACGCTCTGTGAACAAGGGAATTTAAGGGTACACAGTGTGTGCATTAATAAGCTGCACGTGCGATGCCCTGGGTCAGTCACCTGTCAACTTTGATGAAGTGCTGTACTTGGAGTGAACTTTGCTTATTATAATATCATTATAATACTAAAACGCACACCCCTCTCAAAAGTTACCCACCTTCCAAGGTGCGACCACTCCTCAATGAGCGTGCGCACTGAATTTTTCCTAGTCTGTACCTTTAAACGTGAAGTGAGAGAATTCTGAACCAATCCTGATAAAGGTATGTATGACTAGAGTCACTCAAGCTCCACCTGCAAAGTAAAACACTATAAAATAGTTTGAAAAGAGCTGAATGTCAGGGAAGACACCATCACTCCTGGCCTTTAGGATCTGCTGATGGGCTGAGCCTCTCTTCCCCCCCATTGGGATGCCTTTGGGTAAGATTCGAACACTCGGCTATCCCGAGTGGATCCGCGGGAATTTTAGGAATCTCTAGAGTTGTTTCATCACCCCACGCGTGTGTAACCTGACTGTAATTAATTGCACGTGCTTTGCAGACCGTGAATTTATCACCAGCAATCCAAAGAACTTGCGCATCTGTTGCTTCAATAAATCGCACTGTTGATTCACTAAGCCACGTGTG
>NW_010552778.1:0-14370 GCF_000687285.1 Phaethon lepturus
TGAGAGACAATATCAAAAGCTTTGCTAAAATTCAAACCTACCACATCTACCGGCTATCTAGGTGTTTGGTTTTTTTTGTTTTGAAAGAAAGTTAACACCTTTAAGTGTCCTTATAACACTATTGAAAGTGCAGCTTTGCCTAGATACCTTCCTGTCTGTCTTGTACTGAGGAGCCCAAAACCAGACACAGCACTCCAGGTGTGGTCTCACAAGTGTGAAATAGAGGGGAAGGATCATTTTCCTGGACCCACTGGCTTCTTCCTAATGCAGCCCAGGTTGTCACTGGCTTTCTTTGCTGCAAGGGCACACTGCTCTTTATGTCCAATTTTGTGTCCATCAGGACTCCCAGCTCCTTTTTGGCAAACCTGCTCACCAGCTAGTCACTCCCAGCATGTACTGCTGCATGTGGTTATTCCTCTTCAGTTGCAAGACTTTGCATTGGTCTTTTTTTTTTTATTTATTTCCTAAAGTTCCTGTCCACCTATTTCTCCAGCTTGTTCAGATCCCTCTAGATAGCAGACCTGCCCTTCAATGCACCAACCATTGTTCCCAGCCTCCTCCACCCATCCCTTCCCAGTTTTGTCTCAGCCACAGACGTACTGAGAATGCACTCTATTTCACCATCCTGGTCATTAATAAAGCCACTTAATAATATTGTCCCCAGTATTGGCACCAGTATCAAGCCCTGAAGGACACCGTTAGTAACTAGCTGGTGCTAGCGGATTTTGGAGCATTGATCACCATGGTTTGAACCAGGCAGTCCCAATTTTCCACCAATTTTATCATCTGTTTATGCAGTCCATGCCTTACTAACATAGCTATAAGGACACTATAGGAGTTTGTGTCCAAGGCCTTGCAAAAATTGAGGACTACAGCATCCACTGCTGTCCCCCTGACCACACACCCAGTCAGCTCATCACAGACAACAATCTTGGTCAGGCACAATTTCCTTTGGTTGTCCCATGATGGCTGCTCTCATTCCAGTTTAGATGATTCATGTCTTTTGTGAATAACATCCTTTAGGTTTTACTGTGGACTCCTTCCTCTAGTTTAATGATTATAAATGTCCCATTCCCCTTCTAGAAATGTAAATATATTTTCTATATCTTATTCTAAATTTGTGCTGAAGGGCACCAAGCAAGTGATGGAATTTAAACACAGAAGGGTTGTTTCAGCAGCCTAGACTATTGCAATATAGACACAGGTATAAGGAAAACAGAGCTTCAGGACAAAGAGTGATCAGGAGATCCAATGAAAAACAAGTTTGTTTAGAGATTATTAAAATCATATAAAAAGAAATATAAGACATTAAAATGAGCTTTATGCTGCTAGACAGTTTTCAGTATTCATGGAGGTAGCATAACCCCAAACAGGTTTTGTCGTGTGCTCATGTTAAGCTATGACAGTTGGACACTTCCCTTTGAATTTCAGTCACTGAACTGAAGCATCCCAAAGTTCCCTCTACAGTCAAAGAAAAAATAAATACTTCCAGAAGTTGTCTCAGATCTAGAGTAGACTGATCATACTAAAGGTATTGGCAAAATTCTGTGGCAGGATTCCACTTAGTCTATGAGACTACACAGATTATCTGGGATGAGGGCTTTGTAAGGATCTGGAAGTTCGTGAAAATACTTCTGTGAACAGATGTTGACTTTAAAGCAGTCCTTTATCTGAAGACATGCTATTTTTTCTCATATCTCCTTTTGCAATCTAAATTTGCTGCCTTCCAGTTCAGCAACAATTTAACTTCAATATTAATGTATATTTAAAGAGAAGAGAAGGGAAGAGAGAAGGAGAAACTTGTATGTAGGAATAAAAACTGGAACTGTGAGTATGCTTCTAAATTAAAAAAAAAAGTTACCATAACACTTTTTTTTACTATATATTCATAGTTTTTTTCTGTATAAGATCACAGTGTCTACCCTAATAAATCTATATAGTTACTGTTATAGTAACTGAAACCGGGTTACCCTTCCCATTTGTCTCTATATGATCTATCCACAGTATTAACACATACAGGACAGGCCTCTGTTGACTAAAGAGACAGTTATAAAACTGCTTCCTATTTGCAGCTTTCCAAATTAGCTATAAGAGAGAGAAATTCACAAGGACTTCATTTGTGGAGCTGCTGCTGAAATATATGAAAAACAAAGAAAAAAAAAGCTTTTAAAATTATTTTATTTTAAATCTGTTTCTTAAATAACACTTTTTATCTTTATTTCACAATGAAATTGAATGATTAGTAAATATGCCAAATTAACTGATCTTAAATTTTCCCATTTTATAAGTTCTGTAAAAAAAAATAGTCTCTTGTGGAGAGCTAGTGTTGCATGTATGTGGTATGTGTCACAACAAACTTTGTTATAATTAAAAATCAAATCCATACTAAAATAATAACATTAACCAAGTAGTTTGTTAAGGTTTTTTTATAATATGCTGCAGACATTATATTTCACTATTCCTAAACTGTTTTAAAATAAATCACACACAAAAACTTTCTCACAGCTATGACTATAGACTACAGAACTGGATATTCTTGGGGTGAGTGTTGAATTATACATCTCATAATTTTCCATTTTTTTCATCCTTTTCTTTGAGAGAAAACAATGAAGAAATGTGGGTGTGGCATTTATTTCAACTAGCAAAATGAATTATTCCTACCACTGTCCCTGCATAATATTTAGAAATCTGTCCCTTGCTTGTACGTGAAGTAATGAATGGTTGTGCACATATTGTGTGGTTGTGACTTAGGTGAGTATAGTTGTGGCTCTGTGGCTTACATGTGTTACTAAGGTGGCTAAAAATTATTCCTGTATTAAAAATTGTTTAGATATATTTCTGCATTCTTGTTTTTGCGATAAATGCATATTTTTGAAAACAAAAGCAGAAGTGAAAAATCTACACAACCCACAAAACTGAAGAGGAAAATGTCTTTACCAGCTATTAGGAGTTAAATAAATCGGACTGAAAATTTGATAAGGAACTAGAGATAAGAATTGAGGAGAAACAGAAACCGCAAACCATTATTCTTTCAACCAATTAGAAATGTACTTAAGACAAACAAGCAGCTATAGTACACAGTACCACAAGACAGAGAAGTAGAGATCATCAGGAACTTGGTTTTGTCTTATCCTATATAGGGCATCAAACAATCTATCACCACACTGCAGGACTAACAAAGTCCTCGGAGAAGATGTGGGACCGCTGACTCATATATTCTGCTTCCAGGAGCATCTTGGAGAACTCTGGTATAAATATTAGTCACACCAGCTCATATAGCTCATGGTTCTCCCTGGCAAAATTTGTCAGATATTGACTAAATAAAATTCTATTCCATTGTCAACATTTCTATGATGTTGCATAAGTCATATGTAAAGACACTGAAGTCTGTGACACTCTTTTTTAAACATTTTTTGTTTTTATCCCTTTTTTTGGTGGTTAGGTTATTGAATGCCAGCAAGAGGTCTGATGTACGCATTACCAGAAAATAACATCCTTTGAACAAGATGAGAGCCCACTGCTTTACATTTTGCCAGCTTGCAACATATTCCAGAACTTCTTATCAGAACTCAGTAAGCATTGCATGAATTTTTAAAGATTTGATAAAACCTCTCAAAAGCTTCTCCCCCGCCCCCAAAAAGGAAATGTCTTTTGACAAATAGATGTTTCTTTCAGCCTACATGTACCACATATAGGGACTTCTTTGTCTTCCTTGGCAAAGCTGTCAATTTAATGATATCATTGTTTATTTTGCTTTGAGAATTATTTCCACCCTAGAATAAATATTGAGGTATAAAATGCTAATGTCACTATAAAGCATGAAAGAGATACAGCAGATCTGGGAAAAAATCCAAAGTGCTTCAGACTGACTTTTCTACCAAGCTCAGGCTTTTATACCCAAAGCTCTCAGTCCTCAAAAACACGGAGTCATCTTTAAAGATAATGCAGGTGTACTCTGAAAATATAACGCTTGTGAGATTGGAATGCAAGATGTCAGCTCCTTTCATCACAATAGAAAAAAACCTCAACAATTCTAAAATCCACTACTTAATAATTATGTAGCCATTTATGATCTAGAAACATAATTTTGAAGTTGTTTGGGGTTTTATTCCCAACCAATACTAAATCTCAGCACTACACATATTTCACTGAAGGTATGTATGGGGAGTGAGCAAGGACACATTTTAATAAGTACTTTCTCTTCAGGAAACAGTTTCAAAGTACAATCAGCAAAATTACATGCAGAAAGCAGTCAGACATTTAAATTCTGCCATTAACAATAAAATGGATGCCAAGTAGGTGTCTCCTGAGAGAAAGGATGGTCTGCTGGGTTTCCGTACTTACATTGCAAATCATGCAGCCAGAGAAGACTTCAGATATTAAGCTAACATGTAGAAAACTGACACAGAAAATGAGAAAAACATTGGATTGATTCTAAAGCAAGGACTTACTTTTCTAGCTTTATCAAACAAATGAAAAAAAAAAAAAACAAAAACCCTACTTAACTGTGAAATTAGAAAATTGCCCAACAATGGCAAAAAAAACCCACACTCAAGTTCTGCAAGGGGAAAAATGGAATAGATGGTTGAGGCAAATATGTTCCTGTGAAGCACAGTTCTGAACTGATGATTTATAGCAGATCTGGAGGTATTTGTATATATTTTGTGTGCAGTAAAAATCTACTTGCAGGAAGATGCTTGTTGTTTCTGAAGAGTAACATGCATTTATAGTCAGAGAGGATTTTCTTTTTCATCCAGTAACAGATTGGGTCAGAGTATTTATTTAATGCAAAACACATAGTAGCTTGTAGAGAGGGGACAGGGAGAAACTCAAGCCACTCTCTGCCTGTGGTGGTGCCACCATCACTCTAGTCTTGTTCAGAGGGATTTCATCCATGTTTGGGAGGCAAGTCCTGCTGGAGCAATTGGTGGTGCCAATTTCACATTCTGAAATCCCAGGTGCCCAGTGGGCACCTTCTGGATTCAAATATACCTGTGTTCCTTGTATTTTCTGTTGACTGGCTTAAGTGGTTGGAAGCATAGGCTCCCAAGACAGTCCCCAGAGAGAGTTCAGTGCCTTGCTCACTCTGAATTGATCTACCAAGGCTCCTGTATAAGCTCAATATACAAAGAAACCCTAAACAAATGTAAGAACCTGGATCAGACTGCCTGCCCGGGTCAGGTACTTATTTTCCGGCATTGCAAAACTTGAGATACTTAATTCATCTGGCCTCTGACCCCTCCAGCCAAAAAATCAAAGAGTGTTTCCATGATCTTTTACAGAATCACTGAATCACTAAGGTTGGAAAGGACCTTCAAGATCATCAAGTCCAACCATTAACCCAACCCCACCATGCCCCTAAACCATGTCCTGAAGTGCCACATCCACACATTTTTTGAATACTTCCAGAAATCATGACTCCACCACCTCCCTGGGCAGCCTTGTTCAGCGGCTTGACCATTCTCTCTGTAAAGAAGTTTTTCCTAATATCCAGTCTAAACCTCCCCTGGTGCAACTTGAGGCATTTCCTCCTTCCAAAGTCACTAGTTACTTGGGAGAAGAGACAAACACCCATGTCGCCACAACCCCCTTTCAGGTAGTTGTAGAGAGCGGTAAGGTCTCCCCTCAGCCTCCTCTTCTCCAGACTAAACAACCCCAGTTCCCTCAGCTGCTCCTCATAACACTTGTGCTCCAGATCCTTCACCAGCTTTGTTGCCCTTCTTTGGACACACTTGAGCACCTCAATGTCCTTCTCGTAGTGAGGGGCCCAAAACTGAACACAGGATTCAAGGTGCGGCCTCACCAGTGCCAAGTACAGGGGCACGATCACTTCCCTAAATAGTATACTGGTGGAAAAAAATAGTGACGGGTATATTTTAAAAGGTTCATAAGTCTAGTTTAGTTCCACAAAACTATCAAAACTGTGCATCTTTGTGCAGTGAACCTGTGCATAGTCAATAAGTATTTGGGAAGGTGATATCTGGAGGGAAGAGGTTAGATTTGCTCTTTTTTTCCTGCTTTATGATGAATAACAGAAAAATACAGGAATTTTCTTATCTTCTATTTGAGTTTTAAATTAGAAAATCATGTCTTTTATAGTTAGACAACTAGTCAGCCGGTGAAGTAGCAACATCATAACAGAAGAGAGTAAAATTTGAATTGCAAAGTGAAAAAGCTCCAGTCTGTAAGTTAAAATGTAGATTTTTCTGTTTGTTTGTTTGTTTTCATCTGTCCTTAAATGAATTTTGGATACAAAAAACTTCTGAAAAAGGTTTAATACTCCAACTATTCATTTAAACAGGTAAAACTTTAAATTTACTATTCTGAAGCTACTAAGAACATCTAAGAAGAGAAGGGAATAGCAGACCTGATTGGCACGCCAATTTTATATTTTAGGATATAATATTTTAAGGATTAAAAGCTGAAAAAACATTATAACTTCTTTAAGAAAATTAAGTTTTCCAAATGTGACATAAAGAACTTTTAAAGGAAAAGGATCTATTTATAGCTATAAACGTCTGTAAGCCAGCTTTCATGTTCCTTGTCTGCAAAATCAGATTGGGAATCTTCTTTCAACAGGTTGTCATAGGACAGACTGTATTGATCATACTGGTCAGAAAAGTATATTAACCAGCAGCCTGGTTGTACTTGACTGGCCCTTTTCATCTGCCCTTGCCCCCCCTATTATTTTTCCCATGTTTGCTTTTCCCCAATCCACCTTTATCCCCAGCTTTCTCTGCCCTCGTCTTTTCCTATACATAGAAGCCACCCCTCAGTTTTGGTACATTTGTACCTGAATTTGGTATTTCTGTTGTGAATACCTCAGTAATCTTCTCCTTTTCTGGTATTTCTGATAGGTAGTTCTGGTCTTATCAGATTCCCTTCTCCAAAATGTACCAATATTTCATTTAATTGTCTGTGAAGTTTTGCCATCCCTCGTAACTTCCCTGAACCATCTGTGAACTCGGCCATACCTCATGGCATTATCTGCAACTTCTGTGAACTTCTCACCTTGTTATGCCCACCAGTTTCTTATGCCAAATATGAGTAGTTTCTCGTGGTCTTTTCACTTATCTGAACCTCAGCCAAGAGCCTAGTCATCTCTTTGTGTACCTGAATAGTTGTCACAAAGGGGAATAAAAGACCGATTCTGACCCTTTCTGAAATGCAACCCAAACCCCATTCTGCAGAAATATCTATACAAAGGTTCTAACTTTTCTTCATCCTTTACAGTATTGTCATCCTCAATGGTAACGGAAACAATAACAGAAGAGAGGGGACTTTCATGTCCCGTACCCTCAGCTGGACAGGAAGGGGGAGTTAGTTATACCTGTGCAGACAGAATAATCCACAACAAAATCAAAACAATAAATGTTTTGGCATACCTTGTGTGAAATTCAGAAGCCCAAATCAGAAGGCCTAATCATAAGTCCTAAACAAGTACTTTGCTTAAGCATAGATATTACGGCACCATTTGATACCTAATCTAAGATAACATCAGATATCTTAAGATATCCACAATGCCTGCTTGGATCTAGAAGATGCAACAGAGGAGCTGAGGACAGAGCATGCCCTTTGTACGAGCAGATACAAGCCAGCAAGGAAAGCCACAACATCTCAAATGATACTATGTGTATTCAACTGAATCAAGACCTAGTTATGCAGTGACTATACTGGTAGAGTTTAGACACTCCACTAACATGAACTATAACTAAACCAGGGGTTGAAACCTCATCCCTAGCAGCTGACGGCTGAATTGCCTATTGACTGTACTGGTAATAATAATCAGTCTCCACTGATTATAAAATAGTACAAATGTAGACATCTCCATTTGGATTCTTCCTTTCAAATTGAATTTTACCTTTTGCAACATTATCCAAAGGTCTCTAGCACACTTACCACCTTGGGCTCTTTCTCTGGAAATACTGAGGGAGTGGACAAAACCAGAATCCTGGAAGGCTCATAAACCATGTAGGCACAAAACATCATGAGCAGATTCAGTTCTTAATCACAGTGTATTTATGTGAAGCTCAGTCCTAGAAGCCAAACTTCCATGAACCCATCTCAACCCACGTTGTTCAGCTGCACATATAGAGGTTAATTTTTTCTTTTTCTTTCTCTAACCTCTATCTCTTGAGACCAGTTTTGTCATCATCTACTTTTTCAAATCTTAAAAGTACAAGAACTCCCTGACAAAAACCTCCTTTCCTCAAGCGGGCCCACAAAATACCTTTAGAGTAACTTAAACGTTCCTGATTATGTCTCCAGGCACTGAGTGCAGCTGGTAAAAAGCAGCCTTTATCTATGTTAGTAAAATATTTTAGCCTCCGGAAGTGCATGACTACATGCTAAATGCATTAGAAATGGTCTATAGAGTATTCTAGCTCCCAAACTACATCCAGGAATCATTTTGAAGAGTTCTAGTTTGCACAGACTGAAAACATCAGACCTCCTTAGCAGTTTAGCAGCAGAGATGATTGGGTTTCAGCATCCAGGAATATTTCAGGCAATGTTTAATCTACAAGTAGAATCACAGCCATATGGTCTCCAACAAGAAGTAGCACTTAATCATTCAGTCTTGTTAAACTGACATGTAAATCTGCTTGCACTGACCAGGAAAACCTGGAGCTTTCTACCCTCATGTTTCAGAGTAGTCTCTGGAAGAGCAGGATAGTCTTCAGCATCTGTACATGACTAGATAGACCTAAAAAGGCAATGTAAATGTAGCACAGAAAGAAGACAAAAGGGAAGGGATCATTTTTTCTGTATACAATTAAAAAAGAAAAAAAGAATGCTCTGAAACTAATCTCCTGAAATCTATAAATCTATCTAAGGAAGCTGCTGAATACATTTTTCCCCTTCCTTGCTTAAGTGAGCTTAGTATTTTACTGAGCTTGTTAGAGGAATACAAAAATATTTTAAGCTCTAAAAATTTACTGGCAATTTGTTTAGCTTTAATGCACACATTCAAAACAGCATATCTGAAAATGGAAGATGAGCTTTCTATTTTTCAAAGGAAGAGCATGGCATATGTATCTATACATAGTCAAAGGATGTACTTAATCTAAACAGTTACATATCTGTCACCAGTTTGTCTGTCATATAATTATCTCAAAATAAACATTTTTTAATAATAAACAAAATACAATTTAGGTGAATATCAGCATAATACATTTGTTAATTGAAAGCCCCATGCTAATGTGATATTGTCTTCTAATATCGAATAGAGCTTTTTTTACTTTAAATATGTGCTACATCTGCACAATGACTTAGTTTCTAAGGCCATCCCTGGGTCCCTGGTTGTCTAAAGTACATGTGTTTTCATTTACAAAAAGAAGACTTTTGGAATGAATTAATTAGTTCCGTACACAATGTATTGTATGATCCTGGGGCAGTTAACTGCTCACAACAGAAGTGTGGACATAATCCTGCCAATTTTCTCTCTCTCTGCTCTAGTCTTTCAACATAGAGGATGCAACATATATCTCTTTTTATGATACTTGTGAACAACAGTCTGTTCCCATATTGATCAGGAAACATCCTGCACAGAATAGTAATTACATTTTGGGGAACAGCACATTGACTCTAGAGGAAATCTGAATCAAGTGCTGTGCAGACTTTCTTATAAAGTGCTAGTCACTAGCCACATTTTAACATTTTGAGCCAGGAATGTTAAGGTATCAACCCCTAGAATATAAGTGTAGCCACAATACTGTGAAGTACAATACAGATGGTTTATCTTCAGTGGTGATGAAAAAAATTGTTCCTAATTATCTGCCAGGCTGGCATTTATGGTTTAGTAAGATATTGATTTATTAAATCTATAAAGCTTTTTTTTGGTTGAAATTAAATGTGTATGTTAAATAACTGGTTCCAATCTGCTTCTGTATCAAAACCCTTTGTCTAAATATGTATCAGACTCTTCATTAAAAAAAAAATAAGATGTGTATCTTTAAAATTTCAATTATTATCCTGACAATTTTAAAAACAAATATTAAGGATTTTTTTTCATGACACTGGGATTTTTTTCATGAGTTTACTTAAATTCATTTCCACCATCCCTTTACAAAATACTGGCTACATCAGTTATTTGAAATGCTGTATGATTCACAAAAGTGATATTCCTTTTTTTTACATTTTAAGGTAATGCACACTTTTTTTCTGAAACAATAAAATAATTTTTTTTCATTAAGACTGCATGACTGGGATTAGTTTGGGTTTACTTTTCATAATTTTATGTTTTTTTACACATTATTCATATTACATGAAATTACCATATGCAATAATAACACTAGTCGCTGAGAAAGTCTCCAATGTTACAGGAAAAAATATCTTTTCTGATGTTGAACAACGTGAGGTGATTACTGATGGAAAAGGCAGTGTTTAGTTTTCAGTGGCATTGCAAATCCAAGTAAATATGAGCAAGTAGTGTTCCAAGTATCTTGCACTTTTAATGGTAGTAATAATATAAAGTTCTTTCGTGTTTGTTAGATAATTTTCCTGTGTAAAATTAAGCCTATCAAGGCTCAGTTCTCCTAACATATTTGTAATTTGAAGGGGAGAGGCAAATCCTAAACATAGTACATTGTCCTTTCTTGATCTCATCTAATACAGGTGATTTGTTCTAATCATTCACTGGAAGCCGGGAGGAAGAAGGTTGTCATTATTAACATTTTAAGTAACCTTGGAGAAGCAATCTTTACACTTTCCTAAATGTTCAAATGTGCTTTGGCCTATGGAGGAAGAACATGGAGAACTGAACTCTCATTCTCCTATACCCTGTCATGCCTTACATGACATTTTAGCCTCAACTCATTTTTTCCTACTAATCTACCTTGCAGCTGACCAATACTTTTTACTTTATTTTTTGTGGCACTCTTCAGTGAGAAAAAATTCTTTTTCTTTTTTAGAGCTTTCATACCTGTATAATTATTATTTATTTATTTTTAAGTAACATGAAGCATGTATCTAAATGTTTTAGGTAACTTCTGAACAAAACTCAGAATATAGTTTTTTTAGATTTATTTCTTAAGCTTTAAATTGATGTCACTGATTCATAAATTTAATCCCGATAGAACCGCAGAGTTGCATCAAACAGATTATCTAGACCAAAAGGCACTGTATAATCTGCTGCCTGTTGCAAGTGAGAACTTCCAAAGACAGATCATGGCATAACATAAAGAATATGAATGTGAGATGAAACTATATTTGCACAGACTTTAGTTTACAACCTCTATTTACATCAGAGTATGTGAGACACAAAGCTGACTCACAGTTTGTGCCTTTGAATAGATGAGGATAGATGAATTGCTGTAACAAATGGAAGGAAAGCTATTCAAATGCATGTTGTCATTTCTCAGATTGCAAAAGAACAGATATGCCGATGTGTAGACGCAAATAATCGTGATAAAAAATTAATCTTAATATTGAAACCCTGTGATCTTTTTTATTAATCAGAAATGATTCCACATATTCTCAACAATTTATTGTAGTGATGTACAGCCAGCTGATAAGTGGGAACACTCATCACGTAGATTTTCTATTGTAAAGGTTATGTAGGATTCTGAGCTCAGCCTATTAAAAAATTGTACTGTATGTGTACCTTTCACTGAATAGCCTGAAAATAGTGTAAAGGAGTCCTCATTATCTTCTGTTTCTCCATCTCATTGAAACTTTACGAGTGAGTCTTTTTTTCTGTGTTAAACAATGTCTGTTTTGACAGATTCTTACACATCGTGTTTTCAGCTACTTTTGGAAGTTTTAGCTACAAAATGAAACATACTAAAGGTTTTTTTAACACTTTGTTGTTCTTATAATTAAAATTCCTGGCATTTTACAATAGTTGCGTGGATTTGGTTTGCAATACCGTCTTATTCCTGGCAAATATATTAATCTGTAAGATTTTTGTACAGTGGTTTTGATTTTCTCATAGTCTTTAAAATATTTATATCATAGAATCATAGAATAGTTTGGGTTGGAAGGGACCTTTAAAGGTCATCTAGTCCAACGCCCTGGCAATGAGCAGGGACATCTTCAACTAGATCACGTTGCTCAGAGCCCCGTGTAGACTGACCTGGAATATTTCCAGGGATGGGGCACCTACCACCTCTCTGGGCAACCTTTTCCAAGTGTTTCACAACCCTCATTAGAAAAAAATTCTTCCTTAGATGTAGTCTGAATCTACCCTCTTTTAGTTTAAAACCATTCCTCCTTGTCCTATCACAACAGATCCTGCTAAAAAGTCTGTCCCCGACTTTCTTAGAGGGCCCCTTTAGGTACTGGAAAGCTTCAAGAAGGTCTCCCTGGAGCCTTCTGTTCTCCAGCTTGAACAACTCCCCAACTCTCTCAGCCTTTCTTTATAAGAGAGGTTGTTCCAACCCTCTGACCGTTTTTGTGGCCTCCTCTGGACCTGCTCCAACTGGTTGATCTCTTTCCTGTGCTGAGGGCTCCTGAGCTGGATGCAGTACCCCAGGTGGGATCTCACCAAAGTGGAGTAGAGGGGCAGAATCATCTCCCTTGACATGCTGGCCACACTGCTTTTGATGCAGCCAAGGATGCGGTTGGCCTTGTGGGCTAGAAGCGCACATTGCTGGCTCATGTCCAGCTTTTCATCCACTGGGATGCCCAAGACCTCCCTGATGGAGGCAGGGCTGCTCTCCATCCCCTCAACCCCCAGCCTGTATACACACTGGGGATTGGCCTGACCCAGGCGCAGAACCCTGCACCTGGCCTTGTTGAACCTCATGAGGTTCACATAAGACCGTGCCTTGAGCTTGTCCAGGTCCCTCTGGATGGCATCCCATCCCTCAGGCATGTCAACTGCACCACTCAGCTTGGTGTCATCTACAAACTTGCTGAGGGTGCAGTTAATCCCACTGTCTAGGTCATTGATGAAGACATTAAAGCATACTCGTCCCAAGACAGACCCCTGGGGGACAGCACTCTTCACCGATCTCCATTTGGACATTGAGCCATTGACCACTACCCTCTGGATGTGACCATCCAAATCATTCCTCATCCATCCAACAGTCCACCCATGAAATATATATCTCTCCAATTTAGGGAGAAGGGTGCTGTGGGGGAATATGTCAAAGGCTTTACACAAGTCCAGATAGACAACATACGTAGCTCTTGCCTTGTCCACTGATGTGGTCATTCCATCACAGAAGGCCACTAGGTTGGTCAGGCAGCACCTGTCCTAGCTGAAGCCATGCTGGTTGTCTCAAATGACCTCTGTGCCCTGCATGTGCCTCAGCAGAACTTCTAGGAGGATCTGTTCCATGATCTTCCCAGGCACAGAGGTGAGTCTGACAGGTCATTGGTTCCCAGGGTCCTCCTTGCCACCCTTTTCTAAAAGTAGGTGCAATGTTTCCCTTTCTCCAGTCTCCAGGGACTTCACCTGACTGCTAGGACTTCTCAAATATCACGGAGAGTGGCTTGGTAACTACATCAGCCAATTCCGTCAGTACTCTGGGATGCATCTTGTCAGGTACCATAGACTTGTGCATGTTCAGGTTCCTTAGGTGAACCTGATCTTCTCTTATAGTGGGAGGGACTTTGATCCTCTAGTCCCCATCTTGCAGGCCATCCACTCAAGGGATGTGGGAAGGAAGAGATATTGCCTGCAAAGACTGAGGCAAAGAAGTCATTGAGTACCTCAACCTTCTCCTCACCCATTGTTACCGGTCTGCCAGTCTTGCTCATCAGGGGGTCTATGCTTTCTTTGACCTTCCTTTTCTGGCTGACATACCTGTAGAAGCCCTTCTTAATATTCTTTGCATCCCTTGTGAAGTTCAGGTCCAACCATGCCTTGACTCTCTTGACCTCATCCCTACCCAACCAGGCAGCGTCCCTGTGCTCATTCCAGGATACCTGTCCCTGCTTCCACTGCCTGTGCATTTTCTTCTTGCCCTTTAGTTTGACCAGCAGGTCTCCACTCATCCATGCTGGTCTCTTGCCTTCCTTTCCTGATTTCCTACACCTGGGGATTAAGAACTCTTGTGCTCCATGGAAAGCATCCTTAAAGACCTGCCAGCTTTGTTCTGCTCCCTTGTCCCTGAGGGCAGTTTCCCAGAGGGTCCTATTGACTAACTCCCAGAAGAGCTGGAAGTTTGCTTTCCTAAAATTCAGGGTCCTGACTTTACTCTCTGCCTGCCCCATATCCCTTAGGACTGCAAACTTCACCAGTGCATGATCACTGCAGCCCAGGCTGCCTCCAATCTTGATGTCATCAGTTCACATTGTGTGGGTGAATAACAGGTCCGGTATGGCATCCCCTCTGGTAGAGCTGTCTGTTACCTGGCTTAAAAAGTTGTCCTCCATGCACTCCAGGAGTCTCTTGCATTGCCTACAGCTCACTGTGCTACTTTT
>NW_010552779.1:0-941 GCF_000687285.1 Phaethon lepturus
TCTGGATGTGACCATCCAACCGATACCTCAGCCACCAAACTGTCCACCCATCATAATCATCCCTCTCCAATTTAAAGAGAAGGGTGTTGCAGAGGACCGTGCCAAAGGCCTTACAGAACTCCAGAGAGATGACGTCAGTAGCTCTTCCCTTGTCCACTGATGTGGTCACTCCATCCTAGAAGGCCACTAGGTTGGTCAGGCAGGACCTGCCCATGGTGAAGCCATGCTGGTTGTCCCAAATCACCTCCCTGTCCTCCAGGTGCCTTAGCAGAGCTTCTAAGAGGATCTGTTCCACGATATTCCCAGGCACAGAGGTGAGGCTGATGGGTTGGTAGTTCGCAGGGTCCTCTTTGCTACTACCCTTTTTAAACATGGGTTCAGTGTTTTCCTTTTTCCAGTCCTCAGGGTCTTCACCTGACTGCCAGGACTTTTCCAATATCATGGAGAGGGGCTTAGCAACTGCATCAGCCAATTCCCTCAGGACTCTGGGATGCACCTCGTCACGTCCCACAGACTTGTGCATGTTCAGGTTCCTCAGGTGGTCTTGAAGCTGATCTTCTCTTATAGTGGTTATTCAGTACCTCAGTCTTCTCCTCATCCATTGTTACCAGTTTGCCAGTCTTGCTCATCAAGGTGGGTACACTTTCTTTTATCTTCCTTTGCTGGCTGTCATACCTGTAGAAGCCCTTCTTGTTATTCTTTCCCTTCCTTGCCAAGTTCAGCTCCAGCCGCGCCTTGGCCTTCCTGACCTCATCCCTACACAACCGGGCAGCATCCCTGTACTCATCCCAGGGTACCTGTCCCTGCTTCCACTGCCTGTGCATTTCCTTCTTGCCCTTTAATTTGACCAGCAGGTCTCGACTCATCCATGCAAGTCTCTTGTCTTCCTTTCCTGATTTCTTACACTATTTCTTATGTTATTAATACTAAACTGGACCTTT
>NW_010552780.1:0-6981 GCF_000687285.1 Phaethon lepturus
CCCCCCTTCTTAACTCCGTTCCCCCAGAGGCTCTGCCGCCGCTGCGGATGGGCTCGTCCTTGGCCAGCGGTGACTCTGTCTCGGAGCTGGCTGCACTGGCTCTACTGGACATGGGAAAAGCTGCTCACTGAAGCCACCCCTGCAGCTACCCCTGCTACCAAAACCTTGCCACGCAAACCCAATAGACGCTGAAAAAAAAAGTTTCAGTATATAACACTCTATTGAATATACAGTTTTTACAGAGGTGCCTGACTCCAAATTTTATGTGTCTCTAAACTAGCATAGTTGCACCAGGAAGCTGGTTAAAAAAACACGTCCTCTTACTTCTGGCTTCTCTTCTATTCCCTTTTCCCAGCAAATCTATGCTTAAACCAGCCAGCCATTCAAACAAGTAAGTGACAAAACTGTGAAAAATATTATCTGTAGAGATCTTGTTGTTTCCCCAGTTTCTTGTTTAATAGAAAAAAAAACATATTGTGTAAATTAAAAAATCTTTATCTAAAGAGCTGGTTGTATGATTTTGTTTCAGCAGCTTCACCAACTTCAACAAAAGTGATCAAAACTGTAACAATTAGTAGAGAAACAGATTCATTCTGCAAAAACATAGTACAGCTCTGCTAAACTGTGCCTATATCCATTTTACAATTATTCTGTTTGAAAATTCGTCCTACAGACGATGTTTTTGAGGTCCATCTTTCTGCAATACGCCTGCACTGTAGTGAATACAATACAAAGGACCATTTTCAGCCTCAGCTTTTAGCTTTGAATTATTATGCTGAATACAGATTTAGGTTTTCCTCTTGCTTCTCTTAAGAGTCTACTTCAGGCACTGATTAAAGACAGCCAACATGGCTTCACTAAGGGCAAATCTTGCCTGACAAATTTGTTGGCCTTCTACAATGGGGTTAGAGTGTTGGTGGATAAGGGAAGAGTGACTGGCATCACCTACCTGGACATGTGCAAAGCGTTTGACACTGTCCCGCACAACATCTTCGTCTCTAAATTGGAGAGATATGGATTTGGCAGACGGACCACTCAGTGGATAAAGAATAGCCTGGATGGTCACACTGAAAGAATTGTGGTCAATGGCTCAATGTCCAAGTGGAGACCAGTGACAAGTAGTGTTCCTCAGGGGTAGGTATTGGAAACAGCACTGTTTAACACCTTTGTCAGAGACAAGGATAGTGGGATCGAGTGGACCTTCAGCAAATTTACAGAAGACACCAAGCTGATGGTGGAATGGGATGCTATCCAGAGTGGACAGGCTTGGGAAGTGGGCCTGAGTGAAATTCATGATGTTCAAGAAGACCAAGTGCAGGGTTGGGGCTATCCCAAGCACAAATACAGGCTGGGAAGACAATGGATTGAGAACAGCCCTGAGGAGAAGGACTTGGGGGTGTTGTTTGAGGAGAAGCTCAAAATGAGGCAGCAATGTGCGCTCGCAGCCCAGGGAAGCTGTGGATGCTCCATTCACAGAATCACAGAATCACAGAAACATTAGGTTGGAAAGGCCCTTCAAGATCATCAAGTCCAACCATTAATCCAGCGCCACCATGTTCCCTAGACCATGTCCTGAAGTGCCACATCCACACGTTTCTTGAACACTTCCAGAGATGGCGACTCCACCCCCTCCCGGGGCAGCCTGTTCCAATGCCTGACCCCCCTCTCAGTGAAGAAATTTTTCCTAATATCCAATCTAAACCTCCCCTGGTGTAACTTGCGGCCATTTCCTCTTGTCCTATCACTAGTTACTTGGGAGAAGAGGCCAACCCCCTCGTCGCCACAACCCCCTTTCAGGTAGTTGTAGAGAGTGATAAGGTCTCCTCTCAGCCTCCTCTTCTCCAGACTAAACAACCCCAGTTCCCTCAGCCGCTCCTCATCAGACTTGTGCTCCAGACCCCTCACCAGCTTCGTTGCCCTTCTCTGGACACGCTCCAGCACCTCAACGTCCTTCTTGTACTGAGGGGCCCAAAACTGAACACAGGATTCAAGCTGCGGCCTCACCAGTGCCGAGTACAGGGGCACAATCACTGCCCTACTCCTGCTGGCCACACTATTCCTGATACAGGCCAGGACGCTGTTGGCCTTAATTCCTGGAGGAATTGTTCAAGGCCAGGTTGGACGGGGCTCTGGGTAACTTGGTCTAGTGGAAATTTTTCCTTCCCATGGCTGGTGGGTTGGAACCAGGTGATTTTTAAGGTCCCTTCCAACCCAATGCGTTCTATGATTCTATGATTTTATGAATTGCAGTTCTTTAAATCAAGACTCACGCTATCCTTGCTATTGGAGCTGCTTGATCACCGGAGGTGACCAAACATTCTCACTGGGAAATGCTCGTATTCTAAAACAACTAACCAGCTCTGCACTTCATAATTTCTTTTTATTATTATGTGCAAGGTAGGTTTAACTTTTAGATTCCACATAGACTGGGTCAGTAAGATTCCAAGTTGTAAGGAAAATACATTCATTTAATAATTAATGAGGTAAAAAGGCTTCAATTAAATTACTAAGAAACATTACAGAGCAGGCTGTATTTAAATTGCTGGTTTAGGTCATTAAGTATATTTTTCTGTGTTAAGAATCTCAGAAGCTATTAAACATGTTTGTGGAAGCAAGAAATTGGGCCATTAAAATCTTTTCTTTCCCACAAAATAAAAAAGTGGTTTCAAGGCTTGGAGAGTTTTTGATACAACATTCAGGCAGCTTAGAGCTCAAACAAATGTGGGGTCTCTGACATCACTTTAATACTTGGATAACTTTCTATATGCACATATTCCCTTTTGAACTCGAGAGCACTACTAACTATGTGCAGGAGTGATTGGCAAACTGATGGGTTTGATGAACAAAAGTTTTACTACACCCTCCATGCTTCTTTGTACGCAGGAGCTGTGCTGTTCCTCAACTGTCTCATCTCCCTCATTCCTTGCCCCTTTTCCAGTCCAAAATGCACTGATCCCAGTTCAAGGTAACTGAAAGTTTCTGATTTGAAAAAGTGAGATTTTTCTTACTCATACCCTTAGCTTTCCTTTGCTTTTACTGAGCAAGTGTGCCTGCCCAGACCAATGTGTCAAGGAAACCGAAATTGCAGTCCCACTGAAATCACTGGGAGCAAGCAAGAGAATCAACTCAAGGTTCAGTTCTGATCTCAGTGTGGAAATGCATCATTGCTTATGAAGTGTATCATTGTTCCAAAAACTATGAAATTCATCTAAATATTTGAATGTGCAAGAAACACAGGCTTCTTCTTGTAACCAAGCAACACTCTAATAATTGGAGCAGACAGTCAATCATACTTTCATAACCTGCTCTAAAAGCTAAGAAAAGGTAGTGGTAATTACTTTCTCTTTTTCACTTTTCACTTTACTATCTCTGTTAGAGCTGGGGAAATTGGCACCTGAGAACATAAGTTTCTGCTCTTGTTCACACTCAGTTTTTTGAAAGCAGAAGGGAAATTTAAATAGAAATCTGTTCCACAAGGTTGGCAATCCTGAAGGATAGAGCTCATAGGAGACCTTTGTAAAAAGATAGATTTTGCCTCAGATGACTTATTAGGTGCTCAAAGACTACAGTTATCATCAGGATCAGTTACAAATGTTAACTTTGCCTGAAATTTTAGTGGAAGTGCAGAAGACTGATTCTACCATCTTGGTGGTTAATTTTAAAAAAAATATAAAATTAATTTACTACTTTACACAGTCCTTGAATGTCTGAATAGATGCTTATACTGGTTCACTGGGTCCATATATGGGTAAAAACTCAAATGTACCATTGTGTACTGTCATGTGGGAAGCCAAGTATCTTAAGATAATCAGCTCTTTGAGTGCTGAGACACTGAAAAATGACACAACCCTAAGAAAGTTCCAGCCATGACCAACATATCATCACCGGGCATCCTGATGTACTGTGAAAGTTAGTGCTTTGGCAATGATTTCAATATTTGTAAATTCTATTTGATTTCAGAAGAACCACAAAAGACTCAGTCAAAGCATTTTAATCTGACAAAATTTACAGATATTATTGTGATAGTTTATTTGTACTAGAATGGAAAATTTTAAAGAATGCGAGAAACAATGTTCATTTCCAAATATGTTTTTCAACATTGTTTTTGTTTTTGTTTTTTTTTTTATTATTTTGCTTTCTAGTAGAAGTAGAACTTTTGATGGGAATATTTAGGACTTGTGGAGATATTTTGTACAAGCTTGACTTCCAGGTTAATTATCTCCAAGATCATTCCTTTCTTTCCTTTTTTGTGTTTTATTCCTCTCTAGGAAACGAACAACATTACTGATACATGCAAGCTGTATCATTTTAAATGTGCCTTTATAGAAAAATCAGTACAATTCTCTATTTGTGAATGTAACAATGGCACAGTTCATCTTTTCCTATGAAAATGCACAATCACAATACTTCAGTTTTGTGCACACTGTTTCTTTCTTTTTTTTTTTTAAATATCTTTACTGAAAGAGCTTTGTGATACCAAAAAGCCCCTTGCATGCCATGCATAAGTAGCACAGGTGGCATTTCTCATGTCTCCTTCAGTCACCAAAAGTTAGATGCCTTCCCTAACCTTACCATTTGTATTCCCTCTGATGCAGACCACTTAAGTAAATAAAAATTGTAAGTATGAATGGTCCTCTTGAGGTACTTATTTGTTCCCACTAAGGAATTTAAACTACATGCTTATATTTGCAGTCAGAATATTTTTCTTCTGAAACATCAAAGGGAAATTTAGGTATCTAATCACCACAATCAATTTCCTTAAAAAATACCTGCTGTTGGACTTCTCAGTGAAAGCTCCATGTAATCAGTGGAGAGAGCCCTGTGAATGGCCGTGGCCTTTGCAGCATGCTCGGTTACAGTTTTTCTTTGTATCAGGATCACCATAATCACCATGTTTGTCATTTATACAGTTGTCAAGGTCAATAAAAGAAACTAATCTATTTTATTTTCAGTCAATTTCACCACATGTATCTTGAGTGTTAACAGGTTCTAGAAGTAATGTATTCAATCATGCTATTGCACCGGTGGTATAAATAAAGGACAATGTTGTTTTAAAAATGTATTTATGGGTGCTGTATTGACTTTTCTATGCATCAGTCACACTGTGATCAACCACAGAACAAATTTCTCTGCTTCCACTCATAGCAGCACGGAACTCTCTTCTAGAAATATCTGTATTATTCCTTGTAGGCTAACTAATAAAAATGCATTACATTTGCCTTTTTTTTCTGTACAACATTTATGAACCAATGATGTAAACATTTAATACTTCTAAGAATGCAGTATAATATGTAAGAACTTGATCAAGACTACGTCCGATCACTTTAATGGATTCAAATCCCAGATGTCCATGGTTGGCTCTGCGTTCGTAGAAGACAACTGTGCCAAGATGTTGTGTTCCTGCGCGCAGGTTGCTCTGCTTCATGCGCTGCCAAGACCAGTTACAGACCTCTGAACCTGATATGTTTGCTCAATATCCAGTTGGGCTCTTACTTTCCTCATTCAGGCTGTAATATGTGGTTTGCTTTTGCATAATTCAACAGACATCTTCTCTGTGGGTGGCAGTGTTTTTAGTAGTTGTAAACGCCTGTAAATTACTAAAGTGAGTGATATGATGCACAGCAGTTTGTTTAGAGTTATTTCAATGATTATGGACAGAAGGAGAATAAACTTCTTTCCAAAATGTCAGAACATTGGATAAGAAACACCAGTTATATAATTTCTAGAACACTACAAAACAATTTTTCTAGTTTTTATTTTGTGCATATTCTCTTTAATCTGTGGAAAATGATACGACAGGTAGATTCCACTTACTGGTGTTGCCCAAATTCACTTTTCATCTTGCCAATCAAAGTGTTGTAATATTTCTGCTGGAAGCTGATACTTTACATATTTAAATTTTGGGGGGTTCAAATAAAATGGTGATTTAATTTCTTATTTGACAAAAATAGCCATATATAGTAACGGACAATTACATAACATATGAAAATACACTGCAAAAATTGCTTAGTTGGAAGTATTCCAAAACTGTACAATTGCAAAAATACCTGGAGGAAAAAATAATTACTTATGTGAAATATAACCAGCTTTATCATCCTATGAAATAAAAAAGAATTCAGGTGTTCATGAAGACATAAAGCCCTAATTAAAGGTACATATTGAAGGTGTTCAAGATATGTTTTGGGGCATAGCAGCCCTAGAATCTTTATCTAGTCAAAACCAAGAGGCAGGTATTGACAGGAAGCCAACAAGCCATCCAATGGTCTAAAACACTTGGTTGAAACACGAGAAAAACATACTTTATTTTGAAAAAGAGCTCTTATTTGGGAAAATTTCATTGGACTTGGAGAATGTTTCATGAGTCACAAGATAATTTTGATTGAACTTTTAAAGACTAAAAGAATTCTGCTCTTTAGTTACTAATATACCATTCTGTGCTTACGTACCTGATCTCATTTTTCTTCTAATCCTGTGATGCAGTATACCTACAAAACAATAAAATAGTATGTGTGCTCCATGATGCATAATGTAGATGAACAGTTCATGAAATTTGTAGAGTTGTGTACCATAAAAGAAACTGGGTTTGAAAGAGTTTTGGAGCAGGACCTGATCTGAGATTGGACTAGATGACCTCCATAGGCCCCATCCAACCTAAAATGTTCTATGACTGTAATTCTGGGCTTGCAGGGTTAGTCTGAGAATATTAGAGACTCCTAGGAAGACAACAAGATGTTAAAAGCAGTAGAGGTTTGAAAACGCTAATTGAGCATTCAGCAAAATACAGAGGGGACTGTATCCCCATGATTGTTCTGGAAGTCCAAAAAGAAGTACTTTGCTTACACTTGTCATGAATGCAGAGTTATTGCCAAATCTTAATTAGAGTCATTTGAAGTTTAATTAGAATGCTTTGTGATTTGGGATCAGTAGAAGTCAAAGCTTTATTCCTAATGCTGGTTGTAAATTTTCTGACAATTTTCCTGC